>NC_056705.1:1036024-1296024 GCF_018831695.1 Puntigrus tetrazona
GTTAAAAAGATTGTGGTCTGTAAGATTTAAAAAAAAAAAAAAGTATTTAGCAAGCATTAATCTAACGGCATTAATCTAAACGGCAGAAAGGTTACTCTTTATAAGTAAGAATACAGTTTTTAAGTCTGATAAGTAGAAAACATCACGTTTTCCACAAAAATATGAAGCAGCACAGCTTGATTCATCATTGATAATAACAATAAATTGAAAAAAATGATTTTTAAAGGGTCAAAATAAAGTATTGATGCTGAAAATTCACCCCTTTTCTTTCACGGGAATAAATAAGGGTTAGATCCTTTAGAGAGAGAAAAAATCTATCTAAGAATTTTATTTAGTGGTTTATATGTGAGTTTAAGAACACAATACTAATCTTTTTTTAATCACAGATCTTGTTAATATATTCTTAAACATTTGTGATTTTTGTTTAATTGTGTTTTTCTTTGTCTGTTATACGATAGTAGATCATGCCTTTTGCATCTTGTGTTTGTATCGGCGTATTATTGTTGCCATGGTTTCCATGTACTTGGGAGAAGTGCATCTTTGACCAAGCTCAGAAATCAATCAAAGTTGTGTCCCCGCCCACTGGTCAATACGCCTCTGCTCATTGGTCCTTGAGAAAAACTGCGTCAGAGGAGAATCCATTGCCCCACAGTTCTAAACGTCAGAGATCAAAAAGAGCAGAGAGACATGTGGATCCACAACCAATCAGAATCAAGAGCTGGATCCCCTCAGAAAGCCCCGCCCTCACAGGACGGGAGCTAGAGAGATTGATGAATGCAGTCGATGAGGCTGTGAGCCATGTTTCCAGTTTACTGTCAGGTGTGTGGTTTTTAACGTGGAGTACAGACAAAGCATGTATAATTAAACAGAAGTTCATATTTATCCCATATTTTCATGTTTGTAGTGAGGCGAGTTCAAGGCAGTCTGCTGCTGAATCGAGACACAAACAAATACTGCAAATTCATTTGGAGAAACAGCAGCACTCTTAACCACATGAAGTATGGTTTGCATGTCTTTTGACTCTCCTACTGTTTGTACTTGACTAGCTCTATTTGTTCTGTAAGTAGTAGGCTAAGAGTATTAGTATGAATTTGTTTATTTCTTTAAAAAATGTGTTACTATAATAACACACGAACACACACACACACACACACACACATATATATATATTATAATCCCCAGATGCGCCAGAGCCAATGAGAACTACAGATTCGAGAGCTGCTTTGGCATAATTGTGAGTCTTTTTATACATAAACACACATTACTCAAAATATTGGCCTTATTGCTCAGTCTGGCCTGTTTACAGATCCCAGATGAGCACCTGAATGGCTGTGCTGTTTATCCACATCCTGAGCATATAGTCCGGACAGTGCTGAGAGCAGCGGGGACGGGAGTTCCTGACACTGACTTCCTGTTGTATGTGTTCACTCACAGCACAGATAAATGTCGAGCAGAGGTAGGGACTATCACTGGGCTTTCTTTCAGATCTGTATGTATTTTCCTGGTCTATATTTTGGTCTTCACAAGAACATAAATGTCTTTGATAAATGACACATTTTAATTCTACATTTAGCTTTAATATTTGTTGAGTTATTAAGACATATAATATCTGTAACATAGACTACTTTCTTTTTCATCATGACAAATTTTCAACCTTGTTTTCCACAGGCAGGTAATTAGGTCAAGGGTCATTTCTGAGAAAGAAAAAAAATAGTCTTCACTAGGGTGGAAATGGTAAATCCATTAAGATTACTGGAGATTGTCTAACATTTTTACACCTCTTGTCTGTTCAGTCTAGTATAGTGGCTTATGCTGCTCACTGTCAGACAGATTCAGACGGGCGTCCTCTGGCTGGGACTATGATCATCTGTAGAGAGACACTCAGTATGGAAAGATACACACATGAGCATTTTGTGCAGGTGACAGTGAGTGTGTCTGACGAGTGAACTGTAAAAAAAACCCCTGATAAACAGAAACATTGAAATTGCGTTTGTTATTTTGTTTTTGTACAGACAGTGATCCATGAGCTGTTCCACGTGTTGGGCTTCAGTCAGAAGCTCTTCAGCCGTTGGAAGGATTGTTCTCTCTCCTTTCAGGGTAGATAACACGGCTTTCCTTTTTTATTTATTTTTTTGTTCTTTATGTAATTGGATAAATATCTATTACAGTTATGGCGTTTATTGTATCCCTGTTATGTACATTTGCTGGTCATTATTGTCATTGTGTGTGTGTGTGTGTTATGAAGATGGTATAGATTGCTGGTCTCAGGGTCAGGTGACCGGCACAGATGAAACAGGTCAGGTTAGACTGTATTCTCCTACTGTGATCAGAGAAATGCAGAAACACCTCAACTCTACCCACACTGACCTTGGAGCTCAGTTAGAGAACAAGGTACCCAAACATCATGATACCTTGATATATATACCACAGTATTTTATACAGTAGTATTTTTTAAATTGTTTTAAAAAAAAATTTCTATATTTGTTATTAAATGCTGCCTATGTCATTGTAAAAGACTTTTACAAGTTACCATAAGTTACCATATTTTCCTTTATACTTTAGCATCTATATCATCTGTCACTGTTCTCACTTAGTATGAATAAAAGTCTGTATGTTGCTATTATATTTGGTACAAACAGTATCTATCACATGTGTAACTTGTAAGCATCTACCTTTCTTAATCTAAATAGCCGCTGCCTAATGTAAAACACAGATGACGGACTCAAAGACATCCCCTCGCTGTCTTTCTTCCTCTCAGGATGCTGGTTCAGACGGGCTCTCGTCACACTGGGAGGCTCGTGTGCTTCAGGGATCTATTATGGCAGCTTCACTGGTGGAGCCGTCACTGATTCGCATCGATCCCATCACACTCGCTGCCCTCCAGGACACGGGCTGGTATTCAGTGAACCTCAGCCGAGCTCAGAGCTTGGTGTGGGGAGAAGGTGAGTAAGACATCCAGTCTTCTGGTTGACATGCATCACAATAAATATCATGCACTTGTTGAGACTTTAACTTGTGAGTTCACTGATTTACCATTCCCGGGGTTTTTGTGTGTTTTAGGTGGAGGCCATCAGTTTGGGTCTGTCTCTACCTGTCACAATTCTTCTGCTTTCTTTTGTACACACAGGTAATCAAACAAACAATGCTCTTTTGAATAATTACAGTTACTTAAAATAAACTATTTTACAGTTTTGGAAAGTTTTTTAAATATTTTAGAATTTTTTTTTTTAACTTTTTTTGTGTGTGTAAAGGAAGTGAATGTGAATGTTTTTTTTCCCCCAGTGGATTGGGTTGTCATTACCTTCACTTCCACAAGGGAGAGTGTCTCACTGATCAATACCTGGATGGCTGCCACATTTTTAAACCCCTGGCTAATGCTGTGAGTCTGCTGTATTCATTTTAGACTTCTATTTCTCTTTCCCAATGCTCTCTTTTGTTTCCATTATAACAACTACTGATTTTCATGTGTAATGCCACTTTTCTTTGTCAGAGTGAGTGCTGGAAAGAGGAGAATGAAAGGAGTGGAGTGAATGGAGAGATACATGGCTCAGACAGCCGCTGTTTTATATCCAACCTCACCACACTGGTGCCACGTTCTTGCATCTCACAAAAATATTTATAAATGTTTAAAAGTTGTCAAAGATAACGTTTTACAGTATTAGATTAGTTTAACTTTTAATTTTTTGAAAATCTTTTTACTCTCCCTTTATTAGAATAACGTGACCGCTAGCGCAGCCGTGGCAGGTCATTGTTACAGACACAGGTGCACTGGAATAAACAAATATCAAATTCAGGTGATGGATTCTGATTGGTTGGATTGTCCAGCAGGAAAAAGCATTGAGGTTAGTAAAACACATTGGGATATATGCAATGACTGAATAGAACTTTTTTTGTCTTTTTGTTTTTGACTTTGCTTTTTTTAAATTATGTAGGTGTCCGGTTATCAGGGTTTCATTTTCTGTCCAGACAACAGAATATGTAAATATTCTGATTTAACCCCTCCTACATCAAGACAAATGTCAGATGACCTTCTAAAAACTGACAAGGCCGTTGAGAGGTTGGTCAAACCTTTTTTTTTATTTTTTTTATGTGATTTATCAGCATCAAAATGGGTTGAGAACCATAAAGGCTTAAGTGGCATTTCACACACACACACACACACAAACACACACACACATATTTATAAAATCATTAATTTCACCCAAAATGTCACTTACATCCTCGTGGTTCTCACCCCCTCCATATGTAAACAGTTCTAAAACTCAATGTTTCTATGTCAGCTGAGTGTCTCTGTATATGATATCTTTTCTGTATAGTAATGTTGATGTGATGGTGAATGTCAGCTCTACTCCTCACCCTGGATTCAAGCATCGCTCCTCTGTCACAGTGTCTAAGACAGAGGTCTTTGTGGCAGCAGTGCTGAGCATCATGGCTGCTTTCTCTCTACTGTCTACTGTAGTGCTCCTCTACAGGAAGTGCTTATCAGCCAGGGTCAGAGTACATGCTGCTAGTGAACCTTCATACAGGCCACAGATGCTCCCCACCCAATATATCACAAATAACTGATAGCAGAACCAAAAATAAGATTCAATGTGTTTTGTGAGGATGTATGTCTTCAGCATAAACACATGAAACATTTACTCTCTATTAAAAAAAATAAAGATCATCATAGAATATTTAAATAATTTACATTTTTGTAAAATGTATAGCTTAAATAAAAATGCAATCAATGAATTGTAAAATATATAACTGCCGTTACATAAACCATAAACCCTTTTCTGGACTAAGATTGATTTTCTGCTGGCTTATTCAATCATTCATGTACAAATCAAAATATTGTTATTATTTAAAGTCTTGTAGGACATGTGTATTTACAAATAAAGTCAATAGACAGCAATGCAAGCCTTCAAATTTATTTAACCCAGCAAATATTACAATGATGTGGTTTCAATAGAAAGTACATACATTTTTTTAACACAATTGCAAAAATGAAATAGCCAAAATGTGCTTTTACTGTTTTGTCTATCTTTTGAAGAAAAAAAAAAAAAAAAAAAAAAAAAAAAACAATTTAATAATATTTCATCAACACTAAACATTTCGTAAATATGCTTAGAACTATACCAATAAAGCAATATATAACTTCAAATTAATATGTTAGAAAAATATTTTTTGCCCATTTTTTAAACCCCCTTCATGAATCAGACATGCATTTATTTTATTGTACAAAAAAATGCAGCATTGCCGAGCAGAAGAGAATTCTTTCAAAACATCAAAAAAAAAACTTTTCAGATCCCTATTGGAACGCTGTGATATAATAAATGCATTAAAAGAGCTCAGATGTTGTAATTATTATCATCATTATTGTCTTACTTATTGTATTTTTAAAAATGCATGAAAATGTTATTGAGCAGCTGACTAGTAACAATGATTCAGTGCAGATTTGGACTTGAAACCTGACTCAAAAGCAGATGCGCCTCGAGCTCCTGCAGCGCTGTTGGAACAGGCTATCCGTGGATTAGAAAACATAGCGGTCTGCAGTTAATTTATTAACCATTCGCCATTTCATGAATTCATTCAGCACATATTAACAAGTTTTTTTTTTGTTAATTCTGCGCACACCTAAAATACACTGGAGCAAAACTGTTACTTCAAGGTGTGGAATTTCTATGCAATGAATAAAATAAAGAATTTCCAAAGCAGTTTGTCAAACATTTCTTTTGTCTTCTCATTTTGACCATTATTAGGTAAAACAGGTGCTGTCATCCCAGACATGAAAGGTTGAACGAGATACAAGCCATCGGGTAAAAATTCAGATCAGAACAGAGCCCAATGCTGTCTGCTTTCTTTTCATTTTTCTAATGTAAAATCAAATCAAACACAAATCAATATATTTAACTATACTAGTGTTACCCTGCATAGAACAAGTTATTTGGAAAATAGATCGATAGTTTTTAATAAATTAGTAGTATGTTGTAAGACTCACTTTGCCCGTTTTTTGATCCATGTTGACTGTGTCCTGGATCATCTCCCGCACAAGCTTGAGAATTTTCAGCTTCTGAGTCTGTGATGAGAGGGGAAAGTACAGATGCTCAAATACTAATATTGTTAACACCATAATGACTTATGATCCTAGTGCTTTATACATGTACATGATCTCGGTACCTGACATTTCTCAATGGTGTAATTCAGATCAGTGCAGAGCCCAATGAGGTCTGCATCCTCCTAATATTAAAAACTTGTCAAAATGTGTTGCTAGCATCAGAAATAAATTATCATCCTAGTGTTTTATGAATACATGGATATGATTTCAATACCTGATATTTCTCAGTGGAGTAATTCAGATCAGTGCAGAGCTTAATGTTGTCTGCTTCCTCTTTCTCTTTGTTCTTGTTTTTCTAATATAAAGGTAATCAAATAAAACGCATATAAAATACAATACAATACAATATAATATAATAGCTTTTACCCTGAACCTGCAACCCTGCAAAAGAAAGGTGGTTTGAAATATGGATCAACATTCATTTTTATATAAATTAATAATATGTTGCAAGACAAACTTGATCTTTCTTCATTGTGTCCTGGATCATCTGCTGCAAAGGCTTGAGAATTTTGAGTTCCTGAGTCCATGATGAGAGGGGAAAATATAGATGTATTAATATCAAAAACATCTTTAAAAAGTGTTGGTAACATCAGAAATAAGTTAAGAAATAATCCTAGTGCTTTATGAACACATTTATAAGATCTCAGTACCTGACATTTCTCAGTGGTGTAAATCAGATCAATGCAGAGCTCAGTGTTGTTTTTTTTATTCAAAGGTTAATCACATCAAACATATATAATATAATATAATCGATTTATAACCTGAACCTGCAACCCTGCATAGTTTAAAATATGGATCGACATTAATTTTTTAATAAATTAATGTTGTAAGACTCACTTTGCTCTTTTCCATTTCAGAGTTTTTGATTTTTTGATCTATCATGTCCTGAATTATTTGCTGCACAAGCTTGTGCATCTTTATCTCCTGACCCTGTGATGAGAGAGGAAAATACAAATGCTTTACATCATTCAGTGTGTTTTAAGATTTCTAATCATTCTTTGTTGTTATTGTAAATGATCATTACCTTTTTCTCTTTAGTCTCGTCTTCTACAAGAACTGTGCTGTGAGTCTTGTGATCTCCCTCGCTGCAGGACTGAATCACAGACGTCTGATCCTTTCCACAGAACATCTCAAGAGCTCTGTTATGTTTCTGGATTGTTTTAGGATTGATATCCACCGCAAAGTCAAGCATCGTGACTTGCTTCACGTTTAAGACATGCTCGTGAGGCTCCAGATAAGAGCTTCGCCACATCAGGATTTCAGACTGAGGCAACAGATGCTCACGGTGTGTAACATCCACTCTCTTGGTGAAATCTTCCTTACAGCATGGACATGTGCTATCATGACTGATTTCCCAACATTCCTTCAGGCAGGCCTTACAGAAGATATGTCCACATGGGGTCATCATGGGATCAGTGGACAGCTCCAGACAAATTAAACACTCAAGATTTTCTGTCAGGACACTGCTTGAGGAAGCCATCGCTGAAAAGAAAAGAAAACAATTCTTAACATATATTACAAAAACAGACTTAAATTAATACATGAACATAAATAAATGTAAATATTTTGGAAATATCTTTCAGACGGTTTGATACAAAGAAGCTAATTTATATACGATTGTTCACATATTTACAGATAATCACGTAAAATATTTGTGCAACATGCTAGAATTAAAAAACTATCTTCATGAGAAGAATAGAATACATCAGTTTATAATTAATTACCTGAAGGTTTGGACAGAGTCTCCTCTTGGTCATCAAATTCTAGTGATTGTGAATATTCTGTTGTCACCGGCTCCCTTTTGTATCCTTAAAAAAAAAAAAAAAAAAAAATCAAACCAATCATGTTGCTAGTTCAAATTCACATTATTAAAATGCTAATATTTTTACCTGTGTTTTTCTCAAAGAGTTGCACAATCTCGCCAAGAGCTGTGTTGCACTTCAGATCAGGACATTTGTTGAATGTTTCTTTACAAAATGGGCACAAGCATTTCTGACTCTTGGACCAGAACAATTCCAGGCAGGTCTTACAGAAGTTGTGTCCACATGGAATGGTGACCGGATCGCTGAACACATCCAAACAGACGGAACACTGAAGCTCCTCAGATAATGGACTATTAATGCATAACTGGGCTGAAAGCAAAAAAAAAACATTTCAGGAATTTCTCAGATTTTTCTGCTTGCATTTAGCAAAAATGAAAATCAGAGGTGTGTAATTTAAGTAATTTTACTTGATTACTGTACTTGAGTATTATATTGGGGGAATTTTACTTTATTCAAGTACAATTTAAACTGTCTGCTTGATTACATTTCGGAAGAAAAAAGTGTACTTTTTACAAATTTATTTCAACTTAAAAAGTACATTACATGTTTATCTTATCTTGTGCACATTAAATATTGTAAACGTAAGCTCAAAAGTGCGTGCTTGATGTGAGAACCAATGATCGTGTTCAATGAGGTTTTCACGCATCAAGCACACACACATTTCAACTTCAGTTATGACTTTCATCAGATAAAAGTCTGGGTCCAACAGTTCACCATCAAATTTGAAGCATGTTGAGGTAGCCAACTTGTGTTTTCCCCAAAAAAGATTATTCATTATTCTTTCCATTAGCTGTGTAATATATTGAATGCACAAGATTAAAAGCAAGTAAAATCAGTGATTAATATTTAAATATAATTAATATTTTTGTGGGAATTATTTTTTTTTATTACATGTTAGTAAATCTTCAATCATTTAATCAGTCATTTAATTGTTATTTCTGCGCTAGATATGCGTTTGACCTGTGCCATTGCATTTTGTTTTGTTTTCTCCCTTTTACCAAACTTCTGTGTGTCTGTCAGAAAAAAAAATACTTTCATTTGTTAATATTTGAGTCCAAATTCAGTTGTTACTCGGGTGTTTTTGGCCAGATACTCATAAAAATATGCCTACCTGTTGTGTTTTTCTCACAAAGTTGCACAATTTCTCTAAGAACTGTGTTGCTCTTTAAATCGGGTCTTTGGCTGAATCTTTCTTTACAATGCAGACATTTGTAATCCTGACTGTTGTCCCAGCATTCTTTCAGACAGCTCTTGCAGAAGTTGTGTCCGCACGGAGTGGTGACTGGATCAGTGAGCACATCCAGACATATTGGACACTTGCATTTCTTAGTCTGAAGATCCATAACTGCAAAATGGATCAATTACTTGGATTATATAATGTTATATGATATATATTCCTAACCCTATTATACATTTAGAATTCACGAACAAAACATTGTAATGTAATGCAGTGCTAAACATATTAGTAGCTTGTGCAGTGAATTGAAAACACATTATTTTATTATTTGTGAATTACAGACAATAAAGACTTACATGGGGGCAAATGAATGCTGTCTCTTCTACCGTGCCTATATTTTGGTTGTGTTGAGAAGGGTTCTTCCATTTTGTTATAAAATCCACAGGCTTTTTCCATCAAGTTGTTACAGAATTCATGTTAGGCCTAATGGATGTCACCAGGCTTCCCCACTCCTTCACAAATCATTAACCAGTGATCATTAAAGTTAAAAAGAAAATGAATAAATATTTCTGACAAATAAGACAAGGTAAGACAAGTACATATAAGTGACAAATCAACTTAATTTCAGCTGATATTTATACACTTGCAATACTTGCATGCACTCAAAACAGAATATATATATATATATAGTAATTCTAGTTGATATTTTTGCATTCTGTTTTGGTTTAGACTCCTTTTTAATATTCTGTATCTACTCTTTAGATAGTACGAAAAACATAAATTGGACGTGACGCATTTTAGATTTGCGATAGATATGCTGTGTAGTATATATATTGAATAATCAAACCAACTAAAACACAAAACCCTCAAACATGGTTCCACGCGCCTCGAGTTACAGCTGTTTAGGTGTTTAATAAAAACAGTTTGTCGAGAGGTCTCGTTTTGTTTGTGCAGACGCATTATAATAACGATTCAAGGATTTTCGGATACTGTCACGAATGCAAACTGACGCTGCTTCATAAAACATGAACAATTACTCACTGTCCAGGCAAATAAACCTTAAACCAGCGGCGAACAAAACTCCAGCTTCTATATCAAGTACGAGAAAATGTCTACCAACTAATTTTAAGTTTCACTTTAGGTTCGAGGAGGTCTTGACCCAGCTCCGCCCCAGACGTTTGTCGCTCAGTCACGTGTCTTTTTGCCGGTCAGTGGGCGGAGCTGCACTCACTTCAGCTGAAGAGGACGTCACGGCATTTCAGCGTCACTTTCGCAAGTAAACAATCAAGTTTGTTTACTTGATTTACTTGATACTTGAGATGATTTCAAATTATCATCTTAAATTAAATTTAGTTGGGCTTGACAGTATAGGCCATAACAGCTTACCAAACAACCAGTAGTCAATGGACGCTGGCATGTGGCCAGGCACACTTTGAAAGTTTCAAAAAAGCTTAAAAGTTTACAAAAGCCAGTCAGCCAGTGGGCGGGGCCGCACTCACTCCAGCGTGCGGTGACCTCACGCGCCCTCTATTATAGGCATACATACGGACGGAGCGTGTTGTTTATAAAGCTGAAAAAAGCTGTGCAGTTTCACAAAGTTAACATTATAATATACAGAAGACAAAACAACAACAGCAAAACCATTAGCCATTAACTGGCTATTTTTCTGAAATGATTGTTTAGCTTGTCTTTAGGCTTACACACGAACGAAACACTACATATGAAAGATGAAGTGGGTTGATCAGATTTTTCAAAATAATCGTAATATATCTATTTAATAGAGTTTGAAACAAGAAACTAAAAGAATGTATCAGTATGTTTTACGTTATATGGCATGTCAAGGCAGTTATAGTTGCTTATAATATAATAATATACTGAATTTATATATTTAAGTTTTTAATATCAGTAAATAGCAATGTGCACATCACAACGATAACAGCACAGAGAATGGAATCATTTAAAGCGGCAGATGCGTGTGCGCTGAGAAAACCCGTCTATATTTTTCCGTTGCCCTATGGTATAGAATCACATTTCTCTATTCACATATCATATGACAATGGGTCTAATTCACTAATAATTGTGTACGTTTTTCGTTTTTATACGCATATTTGAACTTTTCACGAAATCTTTCCGCCTAATTCACAAGACGTGCGTATGCACATGAGCTTGTTCTTAAACTTCTTCTTCTGTTAGTGAATTTGGGGTCCTCAAAATGAGCGCCCGAGTGCACAAGGTTAGTAAATTTTCACAATACACGCCCAAACTAGCTCCATATAAGGGCTTTTCTCAGAACTGAACTCTTCTAGAGAAAAACAATTGTGGCCCCGAAACAAAATAATGAACATGATGTTCCCTCTTGAGCTGTCATTTGGCATTACAGAGATATTTCTGTGTTATGGGAACCCCTTCCCTCCAGCCTTTTCTGATGTCCTATAGACTGGCCTATAATTGTGTAGCATGCAAATTGCTATGCAAATACTGACAAGCTCAAGAGGCAGTAAAAAATGCAGAACATGAACATGCAACACGCTGGAAAGAGTCCGATGTGGCTTGCAGCCTGTATGGAAAGACGCAATGACGGAACATCTCCTTGCTGCCCTGCCAACCACAATGGTTGCCTTGTTCCCCGGTTTCCTTCCCCGATGACTGTTTCTGCCCTCCTTCTGAAACTTCCAGACCTCCAGGTAGAGCTCATGAGGGTCCTGTCAAAGGCTGTTCAGGAGTTGAAGCTTACCTGGAGTCCCCCAGAGGAGCTTGCCAGAAGTAAATTCGACTACTGGTATTTCAGGTCCACCTGGAAAGCTGACTCAAGGGCATCAGCCCCCTTTTTTCCCAATGTTCACAAGCTGCTGGTGAAGACCTGGTCTGCACCCCAATTGGTACGCATCCACTCTGCCACACAGGCAATTTTCTTTCACATGGAAGGGGCGGAGGACCGTGGGGACCTCAAGGACGCTGACCGTAAAGTCTCAAAAGTGCACCAAGGCCATGAATCACATGATGCCAAGGTGTGCTTTCCATCAACAAATGACGAAATCTAGGTCAGCTACCGTGACTGTTTCTTCCCATTGCCCAGTAGCTGGATGTCAGGAGGAAGTCATGGGCTCCCAGAAGTAGCGCCAAGGCCAGCAAAGGAGTCTGCGGTGTGACTGTGGCACAAGATCTCTTCAGCCGGGGGGTTCCCTGGGCATTGTAACGTCATGTGTCGTGGTCACAACGGATGCATCAGCTGAGGAGCAGTATGTGAGGTACGGTTAATTTGGAATTGCTATGGGAGAGCGGAGGTAGATCTGTTCACCCCAGCTGTTCTTCTCCCTATCCTACTCGCACAAGGGGGACTGCACTGGTCAGCAGCCAGACTATTCGCATTTCCTTCGATCAAAATATTGCCGCTGGTGTTATGCAAGGTCAGAGAGGAGAAGGCTTGGTAGGTCTTCTTAAGAGCTCTTTCTTAGCCACCATTCATGCCTTTAGCATCTGTTGGTATGAGAGAGCTTTCTATCTAAACTGGACTGCATTCTTTTCAGACCCAGTGACTGTGGTGTCACTTTGCGGCTGTGACCAGGTTATGTGCCTAAATCACTGTCTACCTCCTTCAGAGCGCAGACTGTTTCGCTCAGTCTTCGGTGTACCCCATCAGAGCTTTGAGGATTTATGTTGACTGCTCGGCTAGCTTTTGGCAATCTGACCAGCGTTTTGTGTGCTACGGTAGTTGTACAAAGGGCCAGTGTCAAAACAGAGACTTTGGATGCTATCACAGCTGCTTATATGAGCCCTTTGCACATTAGAGGTCACTCAACTCAAGAGCTATCACCTCCTCTTGGCCGTGGTCGAGAAGAGCATCTATTCAGGATATGTGCTTTGCAGCTGGTTGGTCTTCTCAGAATACTTTCGCCAGATTTTACAATATGTTTGCTGAACATTCAATCCTTAGCCTCCCAAGTGCTATCAGTGAGTAAATTATCCACGTTTACAACCTCTCTTCTCTACGGTGCTGCCTTCACAGTATTTACTCTGTGCAGCCCTGTATGCTATTGTTGCTGTCTCTCCCGTACTCAGTGCAGTTCATGTTATTCAGTGTTATTGGATTATAGTGTACATTCATCATACATTATATCGTAACCTTTTTTCCTTGAGAGCGGGAGCTGTGTTTGCTACTCGACCAGCTACTGGCGTTCAGTTTTAAATTCTCATGTATTGTAGCATGCACCACATTTTATACTGCCTCTTGAAATTGTCAGCATTTGCATTCACATTTGCAATTTGCATGCTTTGCGACGATTGGCCAGTCACTTAGACTGGGATTAGCCAGTAAAGCTTGAAGAAAGGTTGGAGGGAAGATATATCACTGTGATGTCTTGTTTACGCTCTAAGGGAACCGAGGTTATGATAGTTTTGCTGTCTTCACACCGATTTATATTGTCCTGGTTAGGTACAGGGGCCTCTGACTCCTTACCCCTTACTCACTTTTTTTTTTTTTACAGGTTTGAGTCTCGAAATGTCTTGTTCATGTATATACACATTAATTATTATTAATAAACATGGAAGCTCTCATATTTAAGAAACATATACTTTGGATAATACTTTGTATATTATCCAAGACATCACAAATTCTACAACTACAAAAAAGCAAGTTCAAAGATCATCTTTATTTGAGGTTACTGTAAGATTATTGTAAAAAAAGTACTAGCAAAAAATGTATTAATTATTACACAGAGTCATTCTTTCTTCATTGATTTATTTATTTTATTTTAATTACAGACAGGTAAAATGATCAGTGGAGATGAATTCTTATCACCATGAGTAAAGCCTGGGCTGAAATATGGATAGAGTTTCTCTGTGAAAGCCTGACCAGTGAAAGAGTAGATGTGACACCTGGACTCCACATCATAAAATGAGACCAGACCTTCCTCATAATCTACATACACACCCACCTTCTGGGGCTTGATTTTCAGACACAGAGAGACAGACAGACAATCACAGGCCTTATACTCACTTCCATTTCTCAACCACAGAGTCCAGAGTCCATTTCTTGGACTGAGAGTAATGATTCCCTTCCTGTTAACAGACTCTCTCGCCACACCTACATCCCACTCAGTTTTCCCTTTCACCTGCACCTCAAAATAAAATTTCCCAGAGGAGAATCCCTCCTTCCCGAGGATGCTGGGACATGTATCAAACCTACATGGATTATCCGGGACAATCTGTCGTGTTTCTCCATATCCAACTTGTTTGTCATCCTCAGACAAGAAGAGTTTAGGATGAGCCGTTTCAGGATCCATAGTCACATTCACTGAGACAGATCAGAATATATAATTAGCAGACATTTTTAACATATATGCATTCTATGGAATAAACAATACACAATAGTACATAGGTCTGTGGTTAACTTTTTCTGTATGTTACACATTGTCTTGGAAATTTGCTGTGGTCATTTGTATTTACTACTTTTCAAATGACATATATGCATGTATTGTTTTATAGTTAAAATTAGATAAGTAAAATATAAATATCCATTACTTTATATTCAAATCTATTATTGTTTTATCATTTTTATCATTTTTATTATTTGTTTATTTTAATAAATTATTTTTTTGTGTTATTTTGTGTCATTCTTCTACAATTACCCCATCAACCTCAGTCAGAAATCTTGGTGTAATCCTCGATGACTGCTCGATCCTGCAGGTTTGCACTACACAACATCAGAAAGATCAGGCCCTTTCTAACAGAGCAAGCTGCACAGCTACTTGTCCAGGCCCTTGTCATTTCTAGACTGGACTATTGCAATGCTCTTCTGGCTGGACTTCCATCAAACACAATAAAACCTCTACAAATGATTCAGAATGCAGCGGCACGGCTGGTATTCAATGAGCCCAAAAGAACCCATTTTACACCTCTCTTTATCTCCTTACATTGGCTACCGATTGCAGCTTGCATCAAGTTCAAGGCACTGATGCTTGCATATAGAACAACCACAGACTCGGCACCGGTCTACGTCCACTCACTATCACAAATCTACACGCACTCTGGAAGTCTGAGATCTGCTAGCGAGCGACGCCTCGTGGTACCATCTCAAAGAGGCTCGAAATCACTCTCCAGAACTTTCGCGTTCTCTGTTCCTGGCTGGTGGAACGATCTTCCCATACATATATATCCGGAATGCTGGGTCTCTGGCAATCTTTAAGAAACAGCTGAAAACTCACATCTTTCAGCAATACCTGACCTCATCATAAAATATAAAAAAAATAAAATAAATAAAAATAAAAAAAATTTACTCTCACTTCTCCTCCCCCTTGTTTATTCCTTCCCTTCTGGCATGTACTAATTTGAACACTGCCTGTGACTGGGTGTTACAAGCACTTACTCTGTCTGTTTGTTTCTCAAAAAAATGAATCGCTGTTGTATCGCTTTGGATAAAAGCGTCTGCAAAATGACTAAATGTAAATGTAAATGTAAATGAAGGCAGTGGAAAGTTGGGGGAGAAGTGGCAGAACACACAATCCTTGCTCCTCGTTTCCTCCTCCATAATCTTCTTTTCGCTGAAAATGAGTGCATGTGCAAATTATATGGGAAGGTTTCTAGCAGGCTACCATTTTAAATAATAATCCCAGTCTCACATGAGCACTCGCGTGTGTTTGGTTGTGATGACGTAGTTTGCAGACCGGGACAAAGTTGTCGGCAATTCTTCCTAATGCAAAGTCATGCAGTGTGAAACACCCTTTCGCTGATCCATCATGCAGTTTGAACACAACAGCGACTGAACACTACCCCAGAGTGTCATACTGTGTGAAAAGATCGGTGACCCGACTACTCTGAAAACCATGCAGTCTGAACTCAGCATAACAAAAACCTTTCAACAAATTAGAATATGGTGACATGCCAATCAGCGTATCAACTGCAAACAACTGCAAAGGTTTTCTGATCCTTAAAAGTGGTCTCTCAGTTTGGTTCATTGTACTACACAATCATGGGGAAGACTGCTGATCTGACAGTTGTCCAAAAGACAATCATTGACACCCTTCACAAGAGGGTAAGCCACAGACATTCATTGCCGAAGAAGCTGGCTGAAGTGCTGTATCCAAGCATGTTAACAGAAAGTTGAGAGGAAGGAAAAAGTGTGGAAGAAAAAGATGCACAACCAACTGGGAGAACCATAGCCTTATGAGGATTGTCAAGCAAAATCGTTTTAAGAATTTGAGTGAACGTCACAAGGAATGGAGGCTGTGGTCAAGGCATCAAAAGCCACCATGTACAGATGTGTCAATGAATTTAGCTACATTTGTTGAATTCTTCTTGTTAAGCCACTCCTGGACTGGTCAAAGAAGTAGAAGAAGAACCAGACTGTTGCCCAGTGGTCCAAAGCCCTCTTTTCAGTTAAGAGCAAGTTTTTTATATTATATATAAACCAAGGTCCTAGAATAAAATTTCTAGGATTTCCACCTAAAAATTCTAGAGCACTTCATGCTTCCTTTTGCTGACCAGCTTTTTTGAAGATGCTGATTTCATTTTCCAGCAGGATTTGACACCTGCCCACATTGCCAAAAACACCAAAAGTTGGTTAAATGACCATGGTGTTGGTGTGCTTGACTAGCCAGCAAACTCACCAGACCTGAACCCCAAAGAGAATCAAGAGGAAAATGAGAAACAAGAGACCAAAAATGCAGATGAGCTTAAGGCCAATGTTAAAGAAACCTGGGCTTCCATACCACCTCAGCAGTGCCACAAACTGATCACTTTCATGCCACACTGAATTGAGGCAGTATTTAAAGCAAAAGGAGCCCTTACTACAAAGCCAAAAATTCACTAAAATTGTTTTTTATTGGTCTTATGAAGTATTCTAATTTGTTGAAAAACCAACAACTATTTCAGACTGTGTGCATTGTATTTATTTAATACACAAGTTTCACAAATTGAGTTGAATTACTGAAATAAATTAACTTTTGCACGACATTCTAATTTACTGAGATCCACCTGTATACGACTAAAATGACCACAATATATTTTTGTGTATGGATGTAGGAAAATGACATAAATGACTTTACAGTACCTGTAAACTTTTCAATCCTCTGTAGCTCTGTGGAAAAAAAATGCATACTTATTTATTTTCTAAAAATGAACGTAAATAATCTGTAGAACTGTGCCAGTCTTAAAGAACAGTAACAGTGTTGTAAGCTTACAGTATAATTGTATTTACATTTATTGACAATAAAAATTCAAAACAAAATACTGAACATAACAGTCAAATGCTCACCGGTTTCTGTAACCTTCACTATTACACAGTTAAGGAATTCTTGATGCTTTGTCAGGGCTCTCCGCACAGCGTCCTCCTCCAGATGAGTGTCAGTACTGATCCCAGCCCAAATCTTGGTGCCTAAAGGCCTGCACAGGGATGGATAAACCTAAGAAGGAGAAAAAGAGAGAAATCCCTCAGCATGTGGAGAGTTATTCTGTGATGTGAGCAGTAGGAGAAATACTGACCTGTAGGAGGTGCAGGTGATCTTCAGTGTGTGAGAGCTGCTCCAGCTCAGCGTCTCTCCTCTTCAGCTCAGTAATTTCCTGCGTAAGCTCTTTAATCAGATCTTCAGCCTGTGTTTCTGCTGCTTTCTGCTTCTGCTCCATTACCTCCAGTAGCTCAGACTGACATCTCTCAATTGAATCCATCAGATCATTGAACAGCTCAACAATGTCTGCTTTTTCTTTTTCTGAGCTTTGCTAAGTAAGGCATAATGTATAGTCATTATAGTCTTAATATATAGCCACCAAATTTCCATTTTGCATTTATGCATTCAGCAGACATTTTTTATCTAAATTTGCTTACAAAAGAGGCTTATTACAGATTAACTAGTTTTGGATGCAAGATAGAGAAAAAAGCCACATTAAATACAACTTTGCAATGAACATACAACAAGACTAACCTTGCTGAGCTGTACTGAGCATTTGATATCTTCAATTTTCTTCATTCTGCTCTGAATCATCAAATTAACCTCAGCTTGTTTTTTCCAAACTGAGACTGTGGACAAACAATAAAACTTTCTTTACAACAAAGATTGAAAGTCATTGAAGCTCAAACACAGATTAAGCATCTCTCACCTTCCGTTTTTCACCCTCTTCCTCTACAGGAACAGTCTTGTGGGTTTTGTGATCTTTCGTTATACACGACAGGCACACACACTTCTGATCATCTCTGCAGAAAAGCTCCAGCGGCCTCTCATGCTTCGGGCATATATAATCTTCCAGATTGTCCACAGGGTTGATAAGTTTGTGTTTCTTCAGTTTTGCTACAGTGTTATGAGGCTCTAGATGAGTTTTACAGAAAGATCCTTCACAATGCAGGCAAGACTTCAAAGCTTCTCTCTTTATTTTTGTACACGCATCACATGGTACTGCACCAGCTTGAAAAGGACTTTCTCCCCTCTTCGGTCTTTTGATGAGCTCTCTGAATTCTCTGTTGATGCCAAGCTCTGGTCTCAAGTGAAAGTTCGTCTTGCAAAGGGGACATTTCGTGCCCATACTGCTGTCCCAGTGTTGAGTGATGCATACCATGCAGAAGTTGTGTCCACACGGAATAGTTACCGGTTCAGAGAAGACGTCCTGACATATTGAACACAGGAACTGTTCAACCTGGGAACTGATGGAAGAAGCCATCGCTGGCCAGAGAAAAAAAACCCATATGATTGTAAAAACACACAGGATATCTCTACTCGCCCCTCCTTTTTAAACAAATGAAACCTGTCGAACTGGTTTAGACATGGGATGTAAGCTACAACATACATTTTAATTGGTATTGCAAAAAAGATTTGCATGAAGATACAAGTAAAGTTCGAAAGTGCCTTTTAAATGGCTTTTAAGATAACAACCACAGTACAATTGCTCATACATAAACAGAATCAAGTTAAAAATGCAAGAGCAATACAACAATCGATCAAACACTTAGAAAGGAACACATTTCAAGATGATTTCCTCACCTCTAGGTACGTGTGGTTTCTTGTAGGTTCTCAGTGCAACTGCGGTGTAATGCAGGAGGAAGGAGAGTGTATATTGTCACCTTTTCCTCATTGTACACACACGTCACCTTTTTTTTTATGTGTATAATATGGACACTGACCCCTCCCATGCAATTATGTTGTAACTGACTGTACTCTGATGTACTGTGTGGTAACATGCTTTCATGTTACTTCTCTTTGCTTCAGTCAAAACAGATTCATTCATGAACTGCTAAATGTTCAGTAAAAAGCAATCTGTGAGAGGAAATCATGTTGTGCATAAATTTTGTCTCAAAACCCTTAAGCAAAATAAAAAAGGGGTGCAAGCATGTTTACACTGACCGTGGCAAACAGGCTTTATATTCACAAACACAATTATCTGTATTCAAATTGTACACAAATATTTTCTTTTGCTATTTATATGAAACATTATGTACCTTTATGTACAAAGCAAATAACACAAGTCATTCTTGAGTGATTATCGAAATGATTTATTTTCACAATACAATACAGGGATGGTAACAATTAAATATCTGAAATTGTTGGTGAAATACAATATAAAGATTAAAACTTCATTTAATAAAGATAAATATCAATATGGATCAAATTAAAACATCTACTTATTATCCAACAGAAGGACCATCTGGTTTTCAACAAAAATTATGCAAGTGGAGAACAAATTATTTCTTTGAAAGTCATTCTTATCGACTCCAGCAGCAACTTTAAGTCACAATCAATAAGGTCACAAACTGTGATGGAATGTCAAAAGTATTCAAAATTATTAAGGTTAATTAAGAGTTAAGTAGAGAAGTTGTAAGTATGCAGTATCTCTAATGATCAAACCAAGCCATAAAATCCTGCTAATACTTTTATAGGAACTGATTAAGATGTCAATAGATTGTATGTTACATGCAAACACAAGAGAATCCATTAAAGGGTTAAAAAATGCCCTTTCTAGGTCAGATACATTCTTTATAATGTAATGGTTGTTCATAACGGATGTCATAACATATAGGAGACCGCCAATACTTTAATAATCCTTTCTAGGATCTGCATTGGTCCAGTAATCTGAATGTTTTTAGAAAATCATGGAAATACAATAAAAATATAAGACATTAGGCATGTTGAGCTAAAATCTAAAATAGTACCCAAGTTTTCTGGAAAAAATATAAGGCTCTATTAGAGGTTGTTTAGACGAATGAAAAGAGAACAAGCAATATTTTAAGGCTATGAACTAAAACATCAACTGGATAAAACAGACACTACGAGTACAGTGGAAATAGTTAAATCACATGTATGTTCTCATCGGTTACTATAAAGTAGTATAAGACTAAAATGAGACAGAATGTAAGAAGTTGATATAAAAGTGTCCTTTAAAACTCAACAGTTAAGTTTTCAAATAGTGAGGAATGGAAAAAAACAGAAGGCCATGCAGTCGCTTTGGCCTTAATACAGCATCTGGAGAAAGTCTTTGAAATCAAAAGCTTATGTGCGAGCCCGAAAATACTTGTTATAATGTTAAAAGATGATGTGAGGCGTATGTGTGCTCGTGAGCAAATATGCATATGCGTGTGCATCTGACAGCAGAGAGAATAAAATGACCTTTGCATGGATTTGGCATAATTTGGCCCAATATGGACCTGGTTATACTGGCTTAATTATCATTACCAAACACTGTGTTGAGCTGTTGGGTCACCCTAATGAAGGTGGTACGACGACTCAACTCTTTAAGTTTAGCAGCACCCACATATGTGCAGGTGGAACGAACTCCACCCAGCACATCTCTCACCGTCACCTCCACCGGGCCTTTGTAAGACACTTCAACCGTTTTACCCTCCGATGCCCTGGAAACAATCAATATAAATCAACTCAAGAGTGCTGCTGACAGTCCAAACATCTCTCTCTTTTTCAATCGAAATGCAGTTGTATATTAACCTGGCTATTACCGATTTCATATTTAAGCCTTCTGACACTTGAGATGAATTATGATTCTATTGTCTTTTTTTAAAAAACCTGCTTACTGCAGAATTTGAATCATATTTGAAGATTCTATTTTCTTGTTTACAAGGTGCTATGTAAATACAGATGACTCGATTGCTGATTCACCAAATAATATTTGTGCAATATAGTTTACAAACCAGCATTATAACACCTGTTATAACCGTACCTGTACTCTGCCACACCTCCTGCATGCTTCTTCATGGCTGTGTCTGAGCTCATGCCGTAGAACAGTTTGTACTTCTTTCCGTTTTTCTCTATGATTTCACCCGCACTCTCAGAATGACCAGCAAGCATTCCTCCCAGCATCACAAAGTCAGCTCCAGCTCCTGTCGCACAGTTTAGCCAATCAAACACAAACCTAATGTGACACTAGCTGTGAACAACATCTAAAAGCGTGACCTTCACAGGTTGTAAGCCAACAAGTAATGCCTGAATCCAATGTTTCTGGCTACTAAAAGGTCTAATTTTCTTGTTTTGTGGTGTTACTACAATGCAGTGTTACCAAAAGCTTTGGAGACGTCGCCTGGGCAGGTGCATCCCCCATCCTACAGCAAAAAACAGATCCCATAAATACATGATCAAAGCTTATATGTCAACAAAGCACGCAAGCAGCATGGTCTGTTATTCTTCACTGTTAAATCTATAAAGCCTGCAAATACAAATAGAAAACCATTTGTTTAAAATGAAACTGTTTATGGAACCTTCAAATGAATTATAAAAGAAAATGGTGGTGGAGGGATAAACAAATAAATATGTCTTTGTTTGTTGCCCATATTTAATACATCAGGCTTTATTGCCCATGTAATATATGGAAAATATGGAGCTTATACTTAAGGGGAAAAAAAAATCTATTTAAATTTAATTTTAGGCACAAACTGAGCAAAAATACACAATTTGAAACAAGATATTGGATATTTTGCTTCTTTTCTCTTTGAAGTGGACAAAAAGCAAAATTTAATTTTAATAGCTAACAGTATAACATTTGGTAATACTTTATTTTAAGATGTACTTGTTATGCTTTACATGTATAACTACATCCAAGTAACCTATTCCTAACCATATAGTATGCAGTTAATTAATATTGCATTACATCGTAACAAAGACACCTTAAAATAAAGTGTAACCTAGGATTTTTTTAACATTATAAGAGACCCCTTAAATAAAATGCATAAAAATATAATTGTCACTATATTTCTAAATAACAGTTAGATAAAGCAAATGATCTTTAAAAGCTTAGTTTTATGTTTAAAGTTCTGTAGTTTTAATTTTTTGGGACAATGCGATGAATGCAATACAATAACAATTAAGAAATAAATAAACAAACATTCCTGAAAAGCCTTTTGTATTATATTTGACACCTACATTTTAACATGATTTTTCTAAAACCTGATGTATGAAAAATCAAGTAAACCTAAACTGCTTGAGTCCTATAAACGGTCATCTTTAAATATTAATAACAATATTATGCTGCTTCTTGTGTTTTCTTCAGAACACAAGATGGTGGTTGAAGTAGACTATGTGTAACAGGTTTTATTACTAATAATTAAGAGGCTATAGAAATGCATAGGATTAATGTAATGTAAGGTTTGTAGGGTTAATGTAAGGACGCAAACACAAGGCTCTCACAGATATAATGTGTCCACCGAGGCCGTGCGCAGCGTCAGCACACTCAATGACTGCGCTCAGCTGAGGATAACCCACGCCGGTCTTCTTGCGAGTGGTGCACACAGAACCTGAACACATGAGCATATGCGTGAAACCGGTGTAATATAAATCTAAACACCGTGCAAAACTGTGGCGACAGACTACTGATGATGTCACCTGGTCCAATGCCCACTTTGATGATGTCAGCACCAGCGAGAATCAGCTCTTCGACCATCTCTCCAGTGACCACATTGCCAGCCTTCAAAACACAAATGGATTACAAAATATTAAGATGACTGCTACTGAGACAGAGTCGCAGACACGTCGATCTGTTGTCGGGTCACTGACCATGATAGTGTGTGTAGGGAACTTCTGCCTCACGTCTTTCACGAAGTTGACAAAGTGTTCAGAGTAGCCATTGGCCACATCCACACATATGTACTGGATCTGAGGTACAGCAGCCAGAACGGCCCCCAGTTTCTCAAAGTCACCTTCACTGGTCCCCGTGCTGACTGCTACACTCTGGAAAAACAAAGATATCATTTAAATATTAATAATCTAGAGATTTTGGTCTAGATTTAAATTCTAGCCTAGAGGTTGCTCACCTGTACGCATTCTGGGTGTTTGGATGCAAACTCCTTCCAGTCATCCACACAATAATGCTTATGGATGGCTGTAAAGAGAGTGAACTACAAAAAAAAAATTACAAAAATATTACCCTTAAAGGTTCTAACAAATAATATAATTCAGTGAAATTAGAGCAGATTTCATTCACACCTGATGTAAGGCTAAGGCCATTTCAAAAGTGCCTACAGTGTCCATGTTGGCTGCTATGATGGGAATGCCACGGTAACTTCCCTTTGAGTTTCTGAACGTAAAACTGCGCATGAGATCCACCTGAAACAGGTAAGAGACAGAAGAGTGATGAAAGTGAACCTAAACTGTAGTTGACATTGCACATGTGTGACTGGAACGGAACTTAACAAAACTGAGGTTTTGCAAATAAAAACATGTTAAGAGCCATTAACCTCACTGCGGGATTTGAGAGTGCTTCTTTTGGGTCGAAGCAGCACGTCCTTGAAGTCAAGCTTGATATCATTTTCAATTCGTGGCATGGCTGCTGAAGAGAATGGCCTTGAGACTGCTCTAACCGTATCTTACTGTCTGCAAAAACACAAGACAAGGGAAAGAAAAACATTCCCACCGTTCAGGTATGAGCACTGTAGAGGCTGAGGAAGGGATACAGTGTGAGAAAGGAAATATCCTTTTTCATAATTATGTAAACTCTAAATATATGATTAAGCATTTAGATAGTAAATAATTATTCAATTTCAGATAGAAGAGTTAGGTAATGCATCATAAAAACGACTCTCAGATATTTCTGTTCTGCACATGTCTTTAGCTGTCAGATAATCTAGGCTACAAAATCATAATGGTTGCTTTTCTGTCATCTTTACTCTACGTGTTTATTCTGTTCATTCAAAACAATTACACGTGTGACCTTATATATACACGCTACAAAATAAATATTGTCCTACCTATAATTGCAGATGAGCAACTACTTGAAGCGCTGTATGGGAGCGAATGAAACCGGTTTCCGGGTTGGAGGCGGTCGTTTTAGGAGGGCGGATGTTTAGGGCATGTACTGTAGTCTTTATGCTGAAGGCTTGCGTGCAAACTCAAGTTATTACGTCCGGCAAAAAACTACATACAACGATTGATTTGCAGCGTACTGTCGCAATAAATGTCGCAAATTAAACATTTCCCGGTCAGTTTGAAATCAACTGAAATATTTTATTTTGAGTTAGTTTGCTAAGTTATTTGTATTACAATATTTAAATATAACACAATAACTTAATTTAACGAATTTATAACCTGTCAACGAATGAAGTTTTTTTCCCCCACGGATCCTCGGAACGCTTCCTCCGGACACTAGAACGGTAGGAATTGTTTTTCAGTGACGCAGGAACTTCGGTGGGGAAATTGTGGGAATAATTTGATTAGAGGTGTGTGAACTTCTTCCACCATCACCTAATTATATTACCATTCAATTTCCCTGCATGTATTTCTAAAACAGAAGAAGCCACAATGCTAATTAAAGTCAAGGTAAGAAATAAACGAAGAGCAGCTCTTTCATTCAGCACAGTTCTTAGCCACTTCGTCAGGATGTCTCTAGACTGAGCTAGTGCTATTATTTTATTAAATGCAGTAAGGCATTTTGCATCAAACAACGTTTTAGTACAGTACAACGCACATAGATAACATAATAACAAACTGTGGTATTTAAATGGTTAAAAGGAAAATGTTATGCCTAACGTAAATGTCTTAATCGTCGTCTTTTTTTTTTTTTAAAGACACTCACTGGCAAAGAAATCGAGATCGACATCGAGCCCACAGACAAGGTACTATTTAAAACTGTTAAAAGGAACCCGCAGTTGACAGTAAAAAGCATTTGATTTGATGGGCATTTATGAATCCATTTCATTCAGGTGGAGAGAATAAAAGAGAGAGTGGAGGAGAAAGAGGGAATCCCACCTCAGCAACAGAGACTCATCTACAGTGGAAAACAGATGTAATTCATTTTTGTGCACATTAAATCATGGCTACTATACATTTCTGTAGTCTTGTTCTAAACCCTCAATCTTCTCCACCTCAGGAATGATGAGAAAACGGCAGCTGATTACAAGATCCAGGGTGGCTCTGTGCTGCATCTGGTTCTTGCACTGAGAGGTGGGCAGGTCCACCAGCATCCCAGCAGCCTCCTCTCATCTATGTAACCACCAGTCCTGTCTTGACCACCATAGATATACCCAGTGTACTCGCACATGTCACCAGAAACCATCTGAACCATCTGGACTGACGAGTGGTAGCCACTGCAATCTTTGTTTGTTGGAATATTCATCAGCTCTTTCCTGTTAATGCCACTCCCTATTAATTTGTTAAGAGCATCATTGTACTCTTTTTAAGTTTACAAGAAGTGTTAAAAACCAAGGTAGAACCGATGCATCAGTTTGTCAATAAAAATGAATCCAACCATTGAATCATGTAGCCGTGATCACTCTTTCGTCCTTCAAAAGATTTTCAGGTTTTCCACAATTTCTTTGGCTGAACTCTTGAATATTCTGTAAACATTATGGTCAGATTTGTTTCAATTGTTTACACTAAATAAATAACTAAAAGCTAGTTCCATTTTCTATTAGCTGCACACGGCTTACTGATTTTTAGTTAAATTAAAATCTAACCAGTCTGTTAATTTGAACGATCTCATGCTAATTGATCACTTTAATTTTTAAACTGTCAGATGTCATGCGATCAATCTTAGTGTGATACACAGCAGCATGCAGCTAGATAAAACTTAATCAACAAAAAATCTCATTTGTAAATAAAGATTTTAGTGCTTGTCTACAAAAAATAAATAAAGATTTTGATCAGGATGGCTCACATGACGACAAAACATTTAATTTGGGTTACATTGGAAAGTTTACTGAAACATTAACTATGATTTGAAGCATAAAAATATGTTTAGCAGACATGCAGTGCAGTTGAGATGTCCCATAAACAGTTATACATTTGACTAGAGAATAAATTTGTTTCAAAATGAGCCAAAGTGACAGAAAAACTGTAACGTGCATCCCATGTGATGAATAAATAAACCAAATGATTTAAAAAAATAAATTAAATGTGACAGCTGTGAAACGTTTTATTATCTATCTTGCAGTAGGTGGCAGTGTAGCGCAGCATTTAATGCAAGACGAATAAAGTCTTTCCTGGTTCAGCATACAGATTTATTTGTTTTTAATATATACTGTTCAAACAAATACAAAACATATAGTAAACAAGTAGACTCTGGTACAAACCGTTCACCCTCAGTTATGTGTAAGTGGTAATTTGAGTTTATCCTTTTAAATTGTACATATAATCTAGAAAAATCATTATGTTGTTCATGTAATTGTGAGGACATTCAAAACATTAACATCAATCATTTGTTACTAATGATCAAATATGTCATGGAATTCATTTTGCATGGCTTTTGGTGTCATCTGTATGATAGTGTGTGTGTGTGTGTGTGTGTGGATAAGAAAGCCAAATACTGCAGCACAATCAGAAGTGCAGCTCCTATATAAAATATACATAGTGTTTGTGTTTAGCACACAGTAGGCAGTGCTGGATACTGAGGCACAGCTCAGGAGCAGCATTACTACAGCCAAAGATGCTCTGCACCTTTGATGATACACGTAATGATTAAAAGTTTATACAGTCAGTTGAAAAATGAATGATAACAGGCCTCTTCGTCGCCTGACTAGGACAGAGGAACCAAAAGGCAGTGTTTCTTGTGTAAATACGAAGGTTATCAATGTGATATTATAGTAGGTGGTGTGGGGATTAAGCTCATGCAAAATGGATGTGCAATGAATTACACTAATAAAACTGCTTTTTATACAGCACCTACACACTACAGATCAGCAAAAAATAATAA
Organism: Puntigrus tetrazona; assembly: GCF_018831695.1. Taxonomy (NCBI): domain Eukaryota; kingdom Metazoa; phylum Chordata; class Actinopteri; order Cypriniformes; family Cyprinidae; genus Puntigrus; species Puntigrus tetrazona. The sequence continues at coordinate 1,063,230 of NC_056705.1, forward strand.
TAAAACAATTAACAATCGGCACTTTCCATAGTCTTCACAAGCAGGTAAAGGTGTGACATCAATACAGAGGCACAATAAAAAGACCCTGTGATCACTAAAAAGCCTTACACGCTTGTATGGACAAGTGACATACATACTGAACACTTTAATCATGTATTCTTGAACTGAGGATATTATTATTTACTTACACGAATATACTTTAAGTAATTTTGTTAGAAAATTAATTCTTTTTAAGGCTCTCCATTTAGGTGTGTATTTCAATTATTTAGTATATTAATGTAATCATCCAAACTATGCTGGTTATCTTGATCGATTTTTTCTAATCCCTTGTATTGCACCTAGATTAACTTCTACAGTCCCTCTACACAATTATAATATGTTGTGCATTATAAGACTGATTTAACGAGCTCCACTGACATAATTGATTTCAAGTTTTTGAATATTCACATAATAAATGAACTATTACATTCTCACAGGCTTTCAGTTACATCACAGACACTATCTATGCATCACTACTGTTTTTCTTTTCTTTTTTTTGCCATATATTACCAAACACTCTGCAATTTTGAATATATTTGTGTATATACTTGTGAAATAATGAAACTGCATGAAAGTGAACATGTGGGTTATGACTGTGGCTATAAAGCAGATAGATAGCGGTAGGAGCCATATTCTCTGTGTAAAGTCCACACAGAATAAAGATACCATTGCAACATTTAATTTCACAACGGCCTCTTTAAGTTTTCACTGAACACTTTTTATCTTCAAAAATATCAGAAAGAAAAATACTCTTCAACAGTGATAATAACTTTATACAGTTTATGTATAGTTTTAAGGCAAATAAAAGAGCTTAAATTGTATCAATACCAGAGTAACCTGGTAGAAATCTACTCTGAACCACCACAATTGGTTCTTATATATATGCCTTAAAAAATATGATGATAAAAAAAAACATCCCAGAGCTTTCCTTCAGGAAAGAGAACAGAGAAAATCAAATGTAAAAGAACAATGATTTCAAAATGAGAAATGAATGTGATTTGAACAATGAAATGACAATGAAAACATCAAAATATATAAAAAGAAATGGTTCTGAGTGTTTTGGTGTGATGAAAAACTCTTGAAATGAGAAAATGTCAAATTAAAATACAGCTTTGGCTTATAAAAAAACATTTAGTGTTAGGAGATAACTTAAAAAGGAAAAATAAAGAGGGGGTAAGAATTAGAACATTAGAATGTACTCAGTAATAAATAAATAAATAAAACGAACCCTGCCACCATTTCAGGTGAAGCCGTGATGTATTTAGGCAATTTTTGCATAATTGAAAAGGAAAAAAGAATGTTTCAGAAAGGTCTTTTTTAAAAATGCAGACCCTTCTAAACCAGTGTTTGTAAGTAATACATTCTAGAGATTTATGTCATTCCACATTTTAATGTTGTAATTCTGTCGCACATCCAGTGGAGTAGAAAGCAGTTGCTAAGAGACTAGCAACTAGAGAGAACGGAGAACATTGTTTAAGACCACTACAGCACAACCACATGACCAGTGGAGCAGCTATTCTCTGTTCATTAGTCTCCTGAGCTTAGCCACCGCACTCCAGTGCAACCCCCTCTTTATGAAAAGGCATAATACAGAGGTATGTGAAAAATTAGTTTGATTTCCAGTGTCTATCTGAATAAACCTGGCTGCCCGTATGTGAGTGAATAAGTATGTCTTCATGTGCCTGTTCAGCAGTCAGCTGACTTCGGTGTCTGCTCATCCTCAGCTGACAGCGGAACCGACTGTTCCTTGAGTTCGATCTCTTCTACAGACTCCTCGTTTTTCTTCTCGTCCTCCATCGGGTAGACTACTACACAAAACTTTTGACCCAGGTATGTCATCTTGTCTGAAAACACACACACACACACAAAAAAAGAATTCAGCTTACGTACCATTCCATTTTTCAGAATGTTTTGATTAATAGAACAGTTTTTAGTCAGTTTATTGCATACTTTCTGTATAAAAGTAGTTGAGTGCATTGTTTCTCATAGCGATATCATTAAAGTTGCAGTCTAGTCAAGTTTTGCCTCTGTTACTCCAGTACAGATGAATGTAATGTTTTAAGAAGTATATGTGGTTGTAATAGTAATCATAAATACAGCCAACGTCTTGGAATATTTCACCCAACATTTTTACATACTGTCACCTGAACGAGTAACAAGTCAGTCACACTTGTTTTGTTCAACTGAACAAAAAAGCATTGCAATAAAGCGTGTTACTAATGGTAATCTTTTTTGTTGATATTAATTGCTTCTATTGCCTACCTCATTTGTACGTCACTTTGGATAAAAGCGTCTGCTAAATGACTAAATGTAAATGTAAATGTAATCTAATGATCGATATGTTTCATAAACACATAATCATTTCTAGATTACAATGATTTTTTTGACATTTAATTATTCCAGCTGCTGTGAGAATAGGCTATAATTAAACAATGCGTCTTCTGCACAATCCTCACATGCCTTAGCCTAGTAGCCAGGACTCAGTCTTTATGTTTACAGACATGACGTAATGACGCAGTGCCATGCTCGAATTTCCCATGAAAACCTACCCATAACACTCAAATTAAGTAAGGCGATAGTTTTGAACACTGGCTGGTTATGTACATGCTCAGATATTGACTTTGGATCATTTTTAACCAAAAAAGTAACAGTTGAACTGTGTTTAACTTACCAACAAATGTATTGAAACACTGTGGTTTGTTGTCCCAGTACACGCCCAAGAAATAGACTGGGACTCCAGTAAGCATGATGGCCAAGCCAATGCCACACACCACAGGCTCCGAGTACAGAGAGAAGATCAATAGGAAGGCCCAAAACAGCAGGTAGATGACAGGCCACACCAGACTGATCTGTGAGTAGCAGAAGTAACGTTATCAGTCAGAAGGAAGGCTTTTACGGGTCATATATATATATATATATATATATATATATATATATATATATATATATATATATATATATATATATACCTGGAACTGGACATGCAAAGGTTATAGCAGTATAAATACATTTGTTTAACAGAATAGAACAGATAACAAAAGGTAAGTCCACAACTACTTAATTATTAAGCAGAAACTTGCTAATATGGTGGCTTTCAGTAATTCTTAACACTTACTTTAATTGGCCGGTGTATATCTGGTTGTTTAATCCTCAGAACAATCTGCCCAGCAACAGTGACACCGTAGAAGAGGTAGTTGATGAAACCCACATAGTTGATGAGTGTGTACATGTCACTGGTGCACAGCATTAGAAGTGTAGAGAGGCACTGAGAGCAAGAGAGGGTGGTTGATGTCACAACATCATAAAGACCGTTTACATTCAAGTGAAGTGAGAGTGAGGTATAAAGAAGAGAGAGGGGTTATATATAATACTCACAGTAAAGAGCAGGGCTGGAATTGGTGTGCAGCGCTTTACATGAATCATAGCCAGTAAGCTAGGAAGATGACCTTCACGTGCACCCGCAAAGAACAACCTGAACAATGTGAGGAATACTATTATTTATGTCAAAATAATCATTGGAAGGGAGTATGTGAAGACACAGATAGAAACACAGATAGAAACACAGATAGATAGATAGATAGATAGATAGATAGATAGATAGATAGATAGATAGATAGATAGATAGATAGATAGATAGATAGATAGATAGATAGGCATTTTGTATGAATAATGTATGGATGGATGGATGGATGGATGAACGGATGGAGGGACTGACCGAGAGGAGGTGAAGAGGGAGCCGTTGACCCCCCCAAATGTGGACAAGGCCACAGAGATGGGCATGATCCATGACATCACTCCCAACAGCTTTTCACCAAACGTCTGGGAGAGAGCAACAGAGTGGTGAAGGAAAGAAAAGAAATACAAGCAGAGGAAACGAGGACGTTGTCGAATACATGCATTATATGTTCATAATAGCTATGCTGTTTCATTAAGAAAGCCATTAGAACTAAATGCAGAAGATTCTGGAGTCTGATATATCTGTTTGAATGGTATACTAGCAGGCATCAAGACCTCATTCCAAGTATCAATCAAAGAACTTTAAATATTGATACTTGGGTAGATATGTCAAAGAATCTCCCGCATACAGCAAAACAATCATTCGGTGTGCAATCCAGGAATGTCTGAGTGGGAAGAATAGACACAGGTAACTCACCACAGCTACAGCATTAGAAGCCAGCAGTTCCTGAGGGCTCATGGCAGTGACGTAAGCAATGTTAGCAAAAACATACACGAAGGTCACAAGGGGAATGGAGATGAAGATAGCACGGGGAAGGTTCCTGTAAGGAAGAATAAAAAACAAAAGTGTTTAGGCAGGAAAAGTACATTGCATTATTTCAACTACCAACTACAACTACAGGCAGATTCCAGTGGCTGCTTCAGAGCACGGTATAAAATTATGCAGTAATCCCTATTGGTTCTTTCTATATACTAGAAACCATTCCAGCTATTGATCTGTTATGTGGTTCTCTGCTGGATATTACAAACTTGCATGTTGTTACCACTCAATTAAATATTGAGAACGCAGTGATGAATTACTGTAAGCTCTTTGAATAAGAATTGGCTTACACATAGGGGTCAACGAGTTCCTCTGTGACATAATTGAGGAAATTCCAGCCACCGTAGGCAAAGGACCCCTGTAGAAATGCTAGAGCGATCAGACCAATATCGTAGTCTTGAAACGGCTCGAAAGCATTAGCTGGTTCCAACCAGTAGTACTCGCCTGGAGAAAGAAGAAAGAGAACAATAGTGATAAAATATTCAAATGGAAAATCCTCATAAAATGCCTAGGTAATTAGTTAGTTAATTTTTAGCAAGAGCTTTCACCCGAAAAAGGCAACTGAAGGTCAAGTTCTCTAGATCAAAATATCATTGCACTCCAGTAATCTTATGCAAATTCAGCTAAAATCAGCTGGATCAAGTTGGTAGTAAGATAGACCATCTTGGACCAATAAAGAACCTGGTACCACAACACATTTTTTACCTCCTGCATGGCACATTTGATCAATATGGTCTACCTTCTTTGACAGATTCCCACCAGATAGAAATCCACCTAAAGCAGCTTAAACCAGTTAGAAACCAGCTAACATGTTCTAAAACCTTTAACTGGTTTGCGTTGGATTTTCTGAGCCTACAGTCCTTTTGTTCCCTAAGCCATAGTATTAATACCACATTTCTAGGGTCAGGTCTTTGGGTCACATGTACTCTTTGAACCCTCTCTGAGAGCATATGTGACCCTGGAGACCCCCCATTAAAGAGCAGCCAGTGCCAACTAACCTAAATCCAGTTTTTTTAGAGATTTGGCATGGAATCACATCTGTCGCTCTCATATTATCAGGTCAGCGTCTGAGCTAACAGACCGTCAGCAGTGTGATCATTATTGAATCCTCTCTGACGCATCAGCGGTGAAAGCTGCATTATCAGTGTTATTTTTTATTAGAGGGTTTGAACCCAGTGACTTCTGCTGAGACAACGAGACGGAGATGGGAAGTGCTGTGCTTTTAGTTTTTCTGGAGATTTTACAGAGGTACTAGAGATGAAGCAACGCATGCACACTTGTACAAACACCCACAAGAACAAGAACGGCACGTAGTCGCAAACACATGCGTACACACACATACACTCTGATATTTAGCACAGACCTTCTTGAATAGCGAGCAATACATAACAGCACACACACATACAGAGACATATGGTGCCTACCCTTGCAAATTTGTACGATGCCCATGATGATGATAAGAATGAGGGCCAGAAGTTTCCCTGCAGTGAAGACATCCTGTACTCGTGTTGCCCAGCGCACGCTAGCACAATTCACCCAAGTCAGCAGCACTGAAACACAAAGACATGGAGGTTACAAGGCTGGTTGCACACACGCATTATGAACCTTTGGTGAGATTAATGGCACCCTGCAGTTTGAGCAGTCTAGTATGCCAAAGGATTATAAAATAATGCTTCCAGCTATGAGGAATTAATCAGACACACAAATGATAAGCTCAGGAATAGACCTTATAGAATAGGATTTCTTTATATATATATATATATATATATATATATATATATATATATATATATATATATATATATATATATATATATACATATATACATATAAACATTTGAAAGCACTGCAATATCTGAGACAGGTGGACAGATGAAGTCAGGTTTAAAAAGGCAGCTCAAAATAATTAATAATCAAATTAATAATTAATAATCAAGCAGTGATTTTTTACCTCATAGTTTTAAAAAGATTACATGAAATGTTTGTGCTTTTTAAAAAAGGAAAAGGTGATTAAAAATCACAACAAAAAGTAACTAGTTAGAACATGTTTTCTTGTACATACATATACATTTTTACTTATTTAAACTTGAAAAAGTTAATGTCCTAAAAAAAGCTCACAGTCACATGCAGTCTTCTGATGGCATGTGACACATATTTTGCCATAAAAATCAGGGGTATACAAAACCTGAGCATGCAAGTAAACTTTGAATCTTGCGTTTTTTAGAAACTGCAAGACATGCAAAAAAGGCTACTTCGTGATTTACACTTCAGAGTTCAGCTGTGTCCTTTCAAATTTATATGCTAGTTCAGCTAATGCAGTAATTCAAATCAGCCACCACAACAGTTAGTTAAACAGACCGGTATTAATAAATATATTTTTTAATCTATCAATTGAGAAATGACGTACAAAACTAGAGCAAGCTGGGCGAGAATCGAGACTGTCTGTGTACTTACACCTAGAACAGCATCTAGTCATGACAGTCGCTGACATTACAATGCAAGTCTACTACAATAAGGTGCAGTGTTGTATTTTGTTGCACAAAAATCTTAATAATTACTTTTAGTGGTTAATGGGACAGTTTGAAGGTGCAAAACAACACCCTGCCTAAAACACTGCAAAGGGAATGCAGTCAAACCAAACACTACAAAGCTTTGGGCAAGGAGGTGTAATCCTTGTGTCTTATCTCTGTGTAAAAGCAACACTGCCTCGCTGTACAGAGCAGTGACGTGCCTTTAACTGAGGCCAAACGTGTCTTGAGATAAGGACAGTGCATTCTGGGAAATTGATTGAATGGGACGTCTTAGAAGGTGGTGTTTGTGAAGCAGAGACAGGACTAAGAAAGACTTTTTCTCTACAGAATTGAGGTTGTAAAGTCCGCACTACATAGTATGCCATGCTAATGCAAGCATGCTGAAACATTTCTATGACAACAGCAATCTTACTGCAATAAGCTGCTTACAGTGGAGGTCACACACGCACACAAGCCAGAGTTACTCAATTAACATGTTATCGCCTTGATATCTTGGATTTGATGCAAGTACAAACATGTCATAAACAACTTTTCTTATATTCAACAGCCTGTTGAACACATTAGGCTCTGTTTTAAAAACCTAGTGGACCGTCTTCAAGCATAAAATGCATTGATGTGAAATACAAATCGTTCCGTTTCACAACTGATTTGTACAGCTAGCATGTTGCTAAGAATGTGATACCAGCTATGATAAACCCCAGTGCACATAAATATTTCAGTAAAATAGTGAGTTTTTAAGTAGATTGAATTTTTATGTACATTACAAAACTGAATGACTTATGCAGTACGTATAATAATATTCAACATTTTTCTCACTTATCACTTCTAAGATTGATTTTTTCACTGAGCTTGTCAGAATAGTTCTGCCCAATTTTTCATACTTATGCCATTTTGTAGTATAAATGGTATGTTTATGCTACAAATTCCAAAAAGAAAAAGGGCCTTTATGATGAAAATACCTTGATGATGCAATCGACCTTCAGCTTTCCTCATGTAACAAAGCCTAAGGGCATAGTGCGTCATTTGAGACTAACTATTTATGTATAAAATATAAATGCAATGTTTCCAGCAGTTTTTGGCAAAAAGAAGATGCCTAAAATGGTAGTTTTTCAACTTCTGGGAATACTGTTTGTGTCAAGAGTGCTTATGTTCCCTTTAAATGCTGTAAGTGAGCTGTGTGCACACTTGCAAACTTTTCTTAGAATTGCTGTACCGTTCTAGAACAAAAGGCATTAAGGAGGTAAGAATGGTGTAAAGCAGCAGGGTACAAGAGCAGGGACATCCTGTACAACTGTTCCATAGTGTCCACTTTTGCCCTTTCACTCATTTCCTGCCGTTCTCTAAACAAAACAAAAGCAAAACTAAATAAGAAGAAAAAAGCTTCAGAGCAGCTTGGGAACATCTGCTAAGTAAAAAAAAAATAAAAATAATAATCATTAGAGCATCAGAACATTTTGATCTTGCTACAGTCTCCCTCTTAGGTGCCTTAAAAGCACACAATGTATGCCAGGTCAATCTGTTACTCCACAAACTGGATGAACAACTTGTACTGGTTTATAAGCCAAACATTAAATACAGAATTCTGACTCAGATTCATTAAAAGACAATGCTTATGAACTGTTATTACATTATTAATCTATCTAATCTAAATGTCTCTTCTTGAATTCAGACTTACAGAAGAAAGGTGAAAAATCACCTAATATCTTCTTTTGACCTCTCTCTTTTTTCCTAGGGTCTCTGTTTTGTCTGTCTACATACAGCATGCAGTATTTGTAGCTCCAGCGTGAAGTTTGCAGAAAGCCCATGCTCAAGGCTTCTTGACGCCTTGAAAAACATCATTCCATTCATCTTCACACATCCTTCTCTCTTTCACTCTCATCCCTCTTCACATTTTCCCACAACCTTTCTGTCCACTCTCCCTGGATAAGACCCCTCGGCCTTCACACATCAATTCATCTCGCGCTTTCTGTCAGTTCCAAAACTCTGTTTCTCTAGCCCTGGCTTTGAATGTTTTTTTTCGTCTGAGCGTGATTTGACCTTGTGGTCAAAAATAAAAGGATGAAATGAAGTTCCCATTCCCAGCAACAACGTGTACATGGGCTATCAGAGAAAATGTCTGATATATACAAGTGAATCAAAAGCAGATGTGGAAATAGTGATTGTGTAAATTGTTGTTGCATCTTTGATGTAAACAGCATCAATGTATTAAAAATGGAGGAATTATGCAAAATGTGTCATCTTATGAGTTTTCAAAACCAATGATTGATTCTACTTTTTATGAAAGTATGGAATTTTAATATCAGCCATGAACATGAAAATAATTATTGTGATAATGGTATCTTAACAGTATTTTAATATTTGCACCAGGACAGGTGAGTAGGAATTGAAATTATGGCTAAAGCAGGCCTTAAATTCTAAATGGAGGCCTTATAGCAATATCGATAGCTATCTTGATATGCAGGTTAAAATCCCTAACATTCCCAAATACTAGGACAATGAAATCTTTGTTTCTCCTTCTGGTACTCACACAAGCAGATGGCAGCAAGCAGGCGCAGACCATTCTCTGGGGGGAAGCAGGTGGGGAACAGAGGCTGCAGGACATAGTTGGAGAAGGTGAGAGCAATAACCGCCTGGTTAGTAGGGTAGATCACCAGCACAGCAATCCACAACCGCAGAAACCTGTAGCACAAAATCACACGCAGATGTTATAATACTTCCCTAAAATTACTCAACTATGTTTCACCTTAGGAAACACATGATTCTTTTTAGCTAGTGATGCCTATAGCAATAATCGTATTCTTTTTTATCGCCATCATTTATAGTTGCTGAGTTAATGAGTGGTCAGCTAATGACTGTCTGCTGGCATTATTCATTAGAGCAGTCACTGTGCTAAGCAAAGGTTGTTGGCATGTGAGCAAAGCCAGGGCTGTAAGGTTTGATTGACTGCTTGCTGCCTATTAGTGGATTAATACATTTCTAATGACAAATAAATCTACTTTACCCGACAGCAGCAATGCTAATACTGTTAACAAGTGAATTACTATATAATGACAGATAATGGTGTTTACTCGTTGAAAGGAGATTACAGGGGTTTGAAGAGAGAGAACCAGCTATTCATTCAGATTTTTTTCATCGTTTATCTGCTTTATATGATTTCCCAGGAAAATATTTATTGCACATTTAATTACAATGTCAAAACTCCACAGTGACTTCAAATTGTTTGTGATGGCTGCAAACTAAAAAAAAATATATTATATAAGTGAAATGAATTTCTGACTTAATATCATGAACCTGCACACAAAGGTTTCCATTGCTAACAATAAGTGACCTACTTGAAAATTAGAAGTGGACACAGCTTGTAGAAATACTATAGACTTTGGACTTTGACTGTTTAGAAGTAGCCTCTGGAATTAATATTAAAACCAATGTGTGGCTGAAAACCTCACCCTGCCAGCCCTCCGAAGATGTCCTTGACATAAGAGTAGTCGCCTCCAGATTTGGGGATAGTAACACCCAGCTCAGCATAGCAGAGTGCGCCGATCGCTGTTATAACACCTGTGATGATCCATACGATGAGGGCCAGTCCCACTGAACTGGCATTTTCCAACACTCCCTTTGGGCTGACAAAGATTCCAGAGCCAATAATATTACCTGTAAAAGAAAAAAACAAAGAGCTTAACTATATAAGCTTTCAATTCTCACCATGACTTCCACTGATTATGTGTAACAGAGCTATGGCTAAAAGATGTCTGGATTAATCTACTAAAGTGCTCCAATTTAAAAGCCATTTGTAGATTGTAGCAATGCATCAGAGATATACATTTTCAAATCAGTAATTATTTTTATGTTATGGTCCATATTATAAATCTATACTACTTTGTTAAAACAAAGTAAATTATTACGTAATCACTCCAGTGTGCTTTAAAAAAACATTCTTTAAGCATGCTTTAATTACTTAATTTTTTTTGTCCTAATCTATCTCTGTCTTTTAAAAATAGTGCTAGATGATGACACAAATCTCAGACATATAGTTTCCCAAATTTGGTTGGTAAATCACTCTCCTACATTCATGCACTCTAAAATACATAGAAAGGCATGATGAGATGACAGTGTGACACACTACAGGAGATATAGAGATCAGTGAGACCTAACAGTGACAAAGAGAAATAGAGCGATATAAAATAAAAAAAATACTGAAGAAAAGCAAGACAGTGCATAAATCACAAGGAAATGAAAATGGCAGTGAGACAGAAAAAAAGAGGGAAGGAAGGAGGAGGGAGAACCAAGAGAGAGAAAGCAGGTGGTGAGAACGATTCACAGAGAGCAGACTGTAATTTGAGTTAGTATTCAGCGTGACCAATGGAGTGAGTACACATAGCAAATATATGGGGCAGTGTGTATTTGTCTAGCTGTATAAAAAGGTGTGCACTTAGCGCAGCAGTGCACCAACATTGTGTGATCCTTGTCTGTGATACATATATCGGCCCCATAAATATACTTATACCTATAAAAATGTCTATAGAAGTGCTCTAATCTAATTTAGAACAACTAATCTAATACAATAAAAGGCATACACCCAAAACAAGTCACACTTTACTAAAGGGTGCATTTTAACCAAATGCATGTGAAGTGCTCAAAAACCAGGGGAATGTAAAAAGGAAGACTCCCATGTGACTTAGTTATGCTGTACAAAGGAAAAAAGATTTCTTAAGCAAAAATCATCTATCTAATATATGAGTCAGTTTGTGGTTGCACACAGACTATATCTTTACAACATTCCCTGATTGTGCTACATGTCTGGGCTTTTTACTCAAACTTCTTCATGTGAAAATTCAGGTATGCATGAGCTGGAGCGTTTCTGCCCTATTAGCCCTGTGCCCTGGAGTAAAGCAGCTAGACTTGGTTTTCCTGTGGGACTGTCACAGCAATTATGTTGTGTAAATCACTTTGGATACAAATGTCTGCTAAACATAGCAATTGTAAACAAGTTATCAGATGACTTCTTTGCAGCCACTGCTGCCAAGATTTATTCACAGAATAATCTCATCTAAAATATCCATAAATCTTTATGACTAGTCCGAATCATTCAGCTTCTGTCTTTGGTTGTTCTCCCTCTTCAGTTCTCTCCTTTAATCTCTGTTGTGAAAAAGCTTTGTCAAGATATGATTATCACAAACTTTAGCATGTCCCATGACCTCAAGGTTCAAGTTACACAACTTTATACAATCGCAGGTATCTTTTACTATTGCCAAAGCATGTAGGGATTGATCTGGTTTCAGCCAGCTAGAGTATTTTCGACAATATGGAAGGTGTGATTCTTAAAGGGGCTGATAGATCATTGTGCGCACTTTGATTGAGAAGTCTTGCTGACTCAGGTGGAAAAAAATGCAGATGGATTTCCTTTTCATACTGCATCCTTTTGCTTCCCTTGTGAGTGTTAACCGCACAAACATCACAGGCAACCCAGCAGCAATCCCTGATATAACATTCAAGTTTGTCAATCTACTTACATTGATCTAATCATACATAAATAAGCCTTGTCAAACACTACACAGTCACACCTTTCGGTTCAATGCCCTTTTAAGTGTAATTTGACTTTTAAATGTACACGCATGCAAATTAACTGCAACGGCTTGAAAAATACTGTTTTGTAGTATTATTGTCGATATTAAAAAAGCAGCATTTATGATAGAATTGTTGTCAGATTTGACACATTAAGGTGCAGTTTTTGGTGAGTTTTCACATACAAAATCTAGTCATTTTTACAAACCCACTACATGAATTTTTGCGTGAGGACAAAAGATTTCCTCCCCTTCCTCCAATGGGTTCAAGTTGGTCATGTGAATTTGGCAAGACCAGAAAGCTGCTTGGTTAGTTGTTTTTTTGTGAGCTGTGCTTCATATCACTTTAACAATAGACAATAAACTTTTTGGCTGTGAAATTTTGCTAACAAGACTGCCGCTTTATTCAGGATGTAGGTCACTGATGGCCTACATGCAGTTTAGCTGCACAGGGTGGCGCCAAAGTGGCCACAGTGGCCTGACTTACCTAAAATGAGTTCACTCTTTGCTATCAGCTTATCATATTTACATGTCAATCACTGTGCAGAGACATGGCTCATATATTTGCAGTGATGTATAATCCTGGTACTTTGTTACTTTTATTTATTGCTCTTGCTATCATGCTTGCTGAGGTGAATCCCTCTCAACTGTCTCATTGATTTTCTTATTGATCCATCTGTTTCTGTGTGTCTGTAGCCTTGGTAGCCAGATGTTTCCCTTTTACAAATTCACATATAAAAATCAGAGTGTGAATTAACGAAGCAAGCCATTTGAACAAAACATGGTCTCTTTTCATTACAGCTTCATGTGCGATCCGTATTGGTTTGTACGATCACCACAAACCCTACACTGCCAAACTGGTTTTCGATTCTACATCAGACTGCAACTGAGAAAGAAATAAAGATCAAGACCGTTGTATTGGTTGAGGAGCACACAATCCAACATTTTTCAATGTTGATTATATGTAACAATGATTTTCACTTTGATTTTATTTTAATCATCTTTCTGGAGGATTGATTGAGTTACATCTAGTTCGACATACATAAAACTTTGCGAGCTTCTAACCAGATTGATGTACGATGCTATCCAATCAATCCAAAAAACATCTCTGTTACATGTAAGGCCAGTTTGCACTTTGATATCTGGGTCATTTTACAATCTCTTACACTTTCATTCACCTACAGAAAAGCTGTCAACCTTTCCTCTTCTAAAATTACATTTCTGGCACTAGTTTCCATTCTAATAATCCAGTAAAATGAACATCCAAAAATGGGGCTAAGCAAAAAAAAAAACACACAAAGTTCACTTTTAGGTCCATGGTTAATTTCTAGGTAAATGAGGGTTCAATATCACACTAAAAGGGTTGATAAGGATGATAATGGCAGCAGTTATAAAGCATTCTGATAAATTTAATGAAGCACACAGAGAACAAAGTCTTGATGAAAGCTTTGAGCGATCCAAAGCGACAATCACCTGATAATAATGTTCACGTGGGCTGACTGAGAGCATGTGAATATGTGACCTGACCTGATCAAGATTGCTGAGGAGGATTATCATATAGCTGCAGTTAAAATGTGGGTTGGGATTATCTTGGGTGGGTTTTACTTTTCATTAATTCTTATCAGAAAAATCTAATATATTTTTTATAGCTTAGTGCTGCCTACAGCAAAAAATCGCTTCTGCAATGTACTCAACAATAACCAACTTGACAAAACCAACTTGTTTCCCTGTCACTTTTTTTTTTTCCAGAAGAGAAAGTGAAGAGCATTAATATGACATTAGCCTGACGGACATTTTTTTTTTTTTTAAAGTTCTTGTTCCATATATTTTTCACTTTGCAGAAGTAGTATGTTAGAAATAGCAGTAGAGATACTGAAAAATTGTTACCAAATCTGCTGACAGTTTTCATTGTTGTTTGAGTAAATATTATTATTATGGTTTAATTACATTGTAAATGTTACACTACAAGAGACTGGTCTATGACAAATAATTTTATAATGCTAATGTTACTGACCATCACAACGATTAATAATAATAATAATAATAATAATAATAATAAACACATGCAAAACATAATGTCCATGCTGAATATATATATATATATATATATATATATATATATATATATATATATATATATATATAGTCTTAAGAACGAGGAAGCACCAGATATTTATAGGTGTATATATATATATATATATATATATATATATATATATATATATATATATATATATATATATGCACGCTGGAGTAGAGTATGATTATGTTTTTTATTGTGAGAGAGGCAGACTGTATGATTTCAGTTGCATTCAGCATTATCCAATGAAGCGCACGCTTGACCATACATCCGTTAAAACCCCCATGAAACTGTTGTTCCCTATATATTTAAAGGAACAACAGAACACTCACCGACAATAATGCCACAAGCACTGACGAGACCGATCTCCTTCTTCAGCGCCACCGATGACTGTCCTGCGGCATTCCCTGTGTCTGCGGCTGCATCCTCGCTGGTGCTCGGGGCTGCGCTGCCTCTTTGTCTCGGTCCATCCGTCATGTTGCTAATTGAGATATTCGGTCCTCGCTATTGAGCGGTGATGCTAGAGCCGCGTACCGCCGGTCAGATCTCAGAAAGCGACTCTAATGTATACATAAACAGCCCGTATACTATCTCGCGCTACGCTACGCGACCTTTATCTTTCCCTTCTTATCAACGCGAGGCTGCTCTGAAGCATGTGTCAGTAAATATTATGTGTAACGATAGCGGCAGAGTAAGGTGTGCGGCAAGCCTATTCAGCACAACCGAAATAAGGCACTGTCGATGCTACAGAATACTTCCTTCCCGTGCGTTAAAACTCCATATACGGCACTAATTTCGAACGTATTAAAAAAAAAAACTACAGTAATGTTCCAGTCGCAACTTTTACGCGTCCGTTTGTTGTTAAGGTTGTCCAGGTTTTAATTTGCAGTTTAAACCAAAACCCCACGCTACCAAACCTGTTCACAAATGTGTCCTCCTTCCTGTAAATATCTGGTGCTTCCTCGTTCTTAAGACAATCGTTTTGGCTAAGAACTCCTGCCAAACGCCTTTGGGCAGTTTAGTGTCCGCGCGCCGAGAACAGTTCGCGTGTCCAGCAATAAAGCACAAGCGCTCCAAGCTCCTCTTCTGTAGCTTATTCCTTATGTCAACCCCCCTCCCATGCGCCTCCATAAGTACAGTTGCACCTCCTCCTCTTCCCCCCGCGTCACTGCTCTTGTTTTTTTTTTTGTAGTCTAGTCTATACCTCATTCGTAAGCCCTGGCAAGCAGCACGGTAAAGAATATGACCTACCTCAGCCAAACGATATTTTTCAGTCGCCTCTTTCTTAAACATCTCGGTAATACGGTCACGCGAGGAAGGCTGGGAGACTCTAAAATGCTTTGCAAATGCCCTTCTAGTACGTAGTGGCGTTTGGTAATCACCCTTGTTAGCACAATTAAACGTTTTATTAAGTAGGCTACACAAAATAGTATCTGCACCTGCCACTAACGATAGTAACCATAAGCAGGGAGTAACCATAGCAACGGTTTGTGCGCTTTCCGGTGCAAAAAAAAATAAATAAAAAAAAAAAAAAAAAAATATATATATATATATATATATATATATATATATATATATATATATATATATATATATATATATATATATATATAAATATATGGGATAAGGTGGTCAGACCAGCTGATTTTAAACTACCTCTTAAAATAGCTAATTGGGTGCATCGAGTCAGCCAGAATATTTCTTGCCTTTTTGACCCAATGACATGTTGTTACTAGTGTTATTATTTGTACATTATTTGTAAACAGCCAATTTAAAAATAATGCAAAATATTACTTTTTAATTGTATTACCTATTCTAATTAATGGGGCTGTTATTTAGCCTAATGACATCATAAATTAGATGTATATTTTACACATCTTTGATTTCATTAAAATGTGTTGGCTAATTGAGTGAAATCATTCATTCTGCATTCTTTTGCTATCATGACATACACCCCCTCTTTAAATACTTGGCATTTTGTGCTATAACAACAAAATTGTTTACCGTTTCTATTTACTTCCTATAATAACAAATAGGACAATGCATCATCATTGTGTATCATATATAAATTAATATATGTCTTAAACATATACCCTGTCAGTAAAACATATATTATCAATAATTTAGCCAATTTTAAACTTTTTTTAAGTTATAGGAAATTCAGCTTGACTTGTACAGCCAGTCTGAGGGTACCCTTTAATGTTGGCAACACCTGTGGCTCTCATTTAACTTTTTTAAGTTGGGGTGGGTGTAAATATTTTACGGTGTACCTTCCAATACAGAAACTGGTTTTAGACAGGCCTCTAAGGCACCAATATGTCATATCTAATGATCCCGAACAAATTAAAGTGAGCTTTAGACCAAGCAAATACTATGTGACTACACATATTTCTCAAAGGAAAATGAATCATGAGATCAAAATTAGCACATGATTGTGAGATTCCACAGACAGCAAATCAAAATCCAACCAGACTCCATAACAGACGGGACATGTCTTGTTGCCATCCCAATATATTGCCTATGAAGGCAGCATGTTTACAGCAGCAATAAAAAAAACTGACGGTCTTAGTTGGGCAAAGTGCATTTGTGTTAAAGAACCAATCAAGCAATAATATAGACAGAAAAGGAAAGAGTAGGATAACAGTTGAGGTAAATGTAAGGTTTTTGCCACTGCGTCACATCATTCGTTATTTTGTGAATCAAACTGGATAAGACTCCAGAACTGTGTTGGCACAGCTGTGCTGTCATAGATAAATAGGCTATTGCTTGATATCTTAATGGCTCTCATAGGCACGCACACACACACACACAGCTCCACGCAAACATGTACACAGAGTCACACACGGCCCTCATGATAACCTTCTTTCTCATTAATTTGCGCAGTGAGCGGAAGCAGGGCATTGGGTCAAACTCAACCGGTTAAATACCATCTCACAAACACCTGTCAGCGGTGTATATACAAGTAAACAGAAAGAGCAGCTTTTACAGGTTAACATGACATTTGTTGTGATATGAGATGCAATTCATTTGACAACCACACTCATTCTTTAAATTTGACTCTCTAACATCACATCACAGTAGTTTCTAACTGAACATTTTTATGCATGTTTTAAGCAGAAAAATGGAGTGCAAATGGAGTGACAAAAATTATAATATGTATAATTCTTTGCATTTCAGTATTTTAAATCTGTTTAATAAAATAAATGTCCAAAGATTTTAAATATCTGTCATGCATAATTACTGGATAATGCTTTTGGCTGCTTTTTGTTAACTTAAGTTATGCCTGCCATCATAGGCATACATATTTTATACATAATCTGAAAATGATAAATGTTGTCTTAAAATATATAAATTGCCCTTTAACCTTCGCTAAGCGTAAACGTGCATGTGTGAACTGAATGATGTGAATGTGTGTTTCACTAATCTCGTCTGGACTGACCCAATCTCCTGCTTTTAATCAGCAAGACAGTGGACAGATAAACGTGTCAAATCCACATGAGTGAGTGGCCATTCAGCTGAAGGCCTGAGGAAGCACACAGGATACAGACAGCCGCTTTGATGAAACTTTCCTATCTGATCAGTTTGATAAACGATACCTGTGGAGGGTGCAAAATGCTGAAGGATACAAAATGTCATGTTGTAATGCCTAAAGGGAAAAGGCGGCTATAAAGAAATAACATATTGTGAACAACAAAATAAAAATTGTTACACACTTTCAGACTGAAACATATAAACTAATAAAAAAAGACAAAGAATGACCATGGCTGGTGGGAAAGAAAGAGCATTGAGTTTAAACTGCATTGTCAAATGTCAGCAACATTTAGCCTTCAACACGCTGATAAATGGTTGCTCACATTGATATGGCCACTATACCCTTTGTCTCTCGGCCTCTGTCTTCTCAAATGCCGCACACAAATACTCTTCTTTCTCAGTGATAAGAGGGCACTAGAAACCATTGAGATTTGCAGAGATATGAGGTTAATTAATACCCAAAGCTTTTAGTTCTGTTTACTGCCCAGTGGCTGGAAAAAATCTTAGCAATGACAATATCAACCCAAAAACAGAGCTCGACAAGACAAACAAGCCCAGCTGACCACAGAGAAAACTGAACTACAACCAGATTGTATTAAGAGACACTTCAGTTCAGAGATATCGGGAGCAGGAAATAGAGAGACATTGTCCATGATATTATCCTTTTCTGCTAATTTACAGCTGGTTGACACAGTAATATATTTTTTTTAATCAATGGGCATGGCCCATGACATTTCACTTCACCCGGTTTATATCACACTGGTGAATAATTAAAATTTCACATATTTTAGTATAGCTGCATATTATATCAACACAGTAATGTGAGTAAACAATATTATTCTAATTAAAATAAAATATGCATAAATGATTATAATATGAATTTCAGACATTCAAAAGAGCATCTGCTCTTCTGCACAAATCCGTTTGCACGCAAAGTGTCACACTCATTTGATGAATGACTTAGAAATAGCGCAGAACGTTATATGCATATAGGTCTAAATTTTAAATACGGTGCCACTGAACAATGTCGTGATTGACAGCAAATGCTATTCTGCCCTATGCATATATTGTTTCTGAAACCGAATAAAGGCAGAACAGGTTTTGAGCTGTTGACCTCAATGCTCTGCCACACGTACCAGATTTGGTGCCTGGACACTTTATTTACCACAACATGAGAAGAAGGGTTACGCAATGTGCCTGAAGTTCCCTTAATAGGTATGATGGAGAGGGAATGGAGAACAGGCCAGACTGTATTTCAGTACGTGTAACATGTGGCACGCTATATGTGTTTGTGTGAATAGAGAGACTTAGAAACTTAGACATGAACTTGTGAAAGAAAGGGATAATAAGTGTAAGTGAAGAAAAAAGAATAAGAGAGGCATGTAGCGAGGGGCGCACGAGTATTTCTAGGAAGTGTAATCTGATACGTCTGTTTACCATACACAGAGCACATGTGCTCTAGGAATACTATGTCCAAGAACATAAATCTTTATCAAAATACAGAACGCACTCAGAGTAATAAAATAATATTGACTTATGTTTTTGTGTCATGTACAGTTCTACAGTATTCATGCTTATGGTCTGTCCGACTGAACTGTTTCTTTTGTTTTGCCTATAACTGATAAGCATATCTTTGTGTGCAAACATAATTTATTTACATGTATAGCGAAACGTTTGAAACCTATGATTCTTGGTTATGTGGAACACAAAGGATGTTTAGAAAAGTGTATTTTTTGTACAGAGTGGTCAGTGAATGTTGTTTGAACCCGGTCTTATCAAAATATCTTCTTCTGTGTTTTTTAAAAAAATGCACAGGTTTGGAACGACATGAAGAAGAGTGAATGATATTTATATTTAGATGGACTATGCAACACACAGAGTTGCGTGATTCAACACTGCTTTTGTTTTCTCCCACCCTCTTCGTGATTGTCTGTGTATTTCATTTATTGTAGAGTGAGATGCTGTGTTTTGTTTTTAATCAAAGGTGGGTGTTTCAGTGATCAATCACAGCGCTTTGGGATCAGTGTTTTCATCATCAGCACAATAGAGCAGAGTGTTAATTACATTTAGCGAACCATAATTGTTCAACTGCTCACCCTCTTTCATCATCTGATAATATCAATATTAAGGCTTAAGCAATGCCTGTCACTTCTCAATTCTGAGTCTTTAAAACAGACTTGTCCACTGAATTTAATTAAATCATGAGTTAAACCGTAATCCCCAAAATATATTAAAAAAAATCTGTGATCATGTTACTGACTTTTTTTCTTAATCTATAAAGTCAGTAAAACCAATGTTCTTCAAAACATTCTTGTTTGTGTTCTGCAGAATTAGGAAAGTTACACAGGTTTGGAACAAAATGATGAACTATTCCTTTAAATCCCGTGTCATGTTTGTTTTGCTTTTCTGGAATACAGCTTTTCTCTTTCTTCCTATTTGCCGGCCCGGTCTCTACCTCTCTTCCCAGTGTTCTCCGTTTTCACTCCTCTCCTCACGCTCTCCTCAGCGTGATCATGTTTTTGGAACTCTGGTTCAATCCAGTCTCTTCGGTTTCCCCCTTTTTCCTCTCCTCCCTCGCTCTGTTTTTCATTCCTGCGCTCTGCTGTCCCATCAGAGACATCCACTTTTTCTCCCCTGGGGTCTTCTGGTTTTTGCACGTGTTTGAACATTTATTTTAGTGTGTGAATTAACAGATTACTTTCTCATCCACCGTGGATCAAGACCGCACTGTGTCAGCTTTTCTGTAAACACTAGAGAAAAGGACAGTAACTGTTTTTTCCTCCCATCTCTGTTCTTAAGTGCACGCGAGGAACAACATGTTCTTACTTCTTGGAAAGACCACATTCTTCTCTCCGAAATGCAGCTGTAAAGTGTTTCACATTTCACACACGTATTATATATTATTTTAAGCGGATTATTGAGTTAAACATGTTCAGTCTTTTCTTTGCAGACCGTATAATATTGCGTCACTAATATATTGTGACGCCAAATCATGGTGTGGTCCATCATTCAACCGCAGAGCTCATGAATTATTCATGTCTACGTCATAGATTGTGCTAAAAATATCAGAGAACCTGCACCACTACACCAATCGTTATATTTCATGGTGGGAGCTGGCTGTTTGAGGACAGACACAACGGGAACAGATGCCTTCCACTGAACAACCATTACAACAAAAATACAAGAACTGAAAACAAATACGAATGAACATACTAATTTTAGAACGTAAGATGTGTTGCGTTCTGGGCTAATGCTAGCCAACATACAGTATTCGACTACTATTTGCATACTCAAAACAAACAAACAAACAAACAAAAAAATACTATTTAGCTTAAGCTAAAGCAAAGCTTTGCCAAAATAAAGCTATGCTAAAATGTGAAAACACAATATTGTAATATGTTTTAATGTGTAATTTTAAACGGTGCTTAAAAAGGCAGCTGTTCACAGTCATGAAGCACCGATTTGTTACTTGCTGGTTGGTTGTATCAGAGGGAGGGATATTATCATTCTGGAGAGCATGCCATGTATGGTAAGGCTTGTTAGATGTCCCCATTAGCCCCTGCTGGTGTATGCTATAACTACAACATCTGGCTTTAAATAGCATATTTTTCACACCATTCAAAAGCATATGAAGTATAACTAAATTCAACATTAAAATCTTATTTCTTTATATTTTACTAGTGCTTTTAAATGATTAATTGCAGTTAATCACATCCAACACACACACGCGCACACACACACACACACACACACACACACATATATATATATATTTTTTTTATGTAATATATGAGTGTTCTGTGTTAACTTTTACAACATTATACATTAGCTTGTACATAGCCTCTGGAAAAAATGTTAAACATCTAGAATTTAGATTTTAGGGGGTCAAATAATGGAGTATCCAACAACGGCCTATGCGGGGTGTGCATGCATTCTTTCCCCAATAGATGGAGCCAGCTGAATAAATTAAAACTTTCATGAATTTGCACTGACATAAACATAAACATCCATCTTTTTAAGCTGTAGTAATTCTCTCTTTAATATTATATTTACAATAATCAAAAAAATTCTCATTTGTACAGCAGAATGCATGTACTTTCATTTGTGGTTTATAAGGACACAAATATGCATAATGACACGGGTACTACAATGTAAGCATGGTTTATGAGGACACTTCCTGTGTCCCCATTAAACAAAAGGCTAAAAAAAATATGTTTTATGAAATTCAAAAAAATGTCAGTAGTGTTCTGTACGGGGTAGGTTTAGATGTAGGGGTTGCTGTAGGGCGAAAATAAAAAAACGTACAGTATTAAAAACCATTACGCCTATGGACAGTCTCTGTAAACTACAAATGCAAGTATGTAAATGTTTTTTCTACGTTTTTCCTATCCCTAGGTTCAGGACCGTTGTTATATGATGAAAAATAGTTTCACTTACAATTATGAAAAGCACTCGATAGCAAGTACCCCTATTAACCAGTAGAGGGCACTATTCTACTATTTTTGGGGTTTTATATAAGACACTTCGCTTTGCCAAGTATTCAATGAGAAAAAAGCCTTTTTTGTATTGTAAATCTCCTATTTGTAAACTCTTCTGTTAAAATTTCTCACATCAGAACAAACACAGACATTTTTCAGATAGATATGCAAGTAAGACATAAGTAAGAGTGATTAACGCTAATGCTACAAGAAATTAGGTGTTTGTATTATCTTGACATATCCCCCTCTTGTTTGGATAAATATCAAGAATGTGTCACCACCATACTGCTAATCAGATGAAAAACAGGAGACTGATTTACATTATATTTATATTAGAGTTTATTTATGGTGCTTGTGCATGACTTGAAATGTGTTTGTATATATATATATATATATATATATATATATATATATATATATATATATATATATATATATATATATATATATATATATACATACAGTTTATATATATATAAATCAGGGCTGTTTTTGAGTCTCTTTATGGTGAGCAGGGATGTGTGTCCCAGTGCTTCTTAGGCACTGGCAAACCAAACACTGCTGTCCTCTTTTGCTCTCAGACACAAAGTTCACAATTAACTTTATAGACCACACTTAACACCCAGCATATTGGTTCAGTCATGAATCAGGAGCTCTTTGAGCTATAATCTCACAATACTGAAAATCCTCATCCGTTTTGTCCTGTCAAAGCCATGACAGCTGGGATTCACACATGGCATTCATTTGTATTAATTTAAGTTTCAGCCTGGCTGAAAATGTTCTGTTACACAGCCAAACTGTGGCCTGCCCACCTAAGCCTGCGTTTAGCATTGAGACTTTGTTTTGGTTACAGATAAAAATCACAAAAGAAAGGAGGAACATATAAAAGGACCTGGAGAGGGGGGTCAGATCCTACTTGAGATTTCTCTCCCCACAAGCCCCCAAGAGAAAACAAAAGGAAGTAATAAAGAGTGGAGGCTCTGCTTACAAAACTCGCATGACATGTGGACTCTTAATACAACTGCTTTGATTTAAAACCTGTTAAGAGCTTTTCTGCTTGTCAAGTAAATTGTGTTGCTTTTGTGTCCATTTCATGCTTGTTTTGTCCAAAGCTCCTCGTGATTATTCTCATTAGCAGATGGCTGTGTTGGTATTTGCCTGGTAGTTTGGTGAGAGTGTTAGTCCGAGAGAAGACGAGTGCCTGACATATGGATTTGATCAACAGGCCCTGTGCTGATGTTTTCTTTGGGCATGTTGACAGGCCGATAGACAAACGTGTCTCTCTCTCTCTCTCTCTCTCTCTCTCTCTCATTATCCCTCACACACACACACAACCTTATTCTCTCACAAAGGCATTGGCTGACAGACAGTCTGGAGTGCTCCAATGACATACAACCTCACTCAAGCACTCTAGGACAAGCAGGGGAAAAAGAGAGAAGGGCAGAACAAGTAGAGAATAAGCAAGAAAACGGGACAAGAAGAAAAGAGAGAGACACTCACGCCTCAGACTGCCCCTTTTTTCCTCCTCCGCCGCTGCTCTCTCTCACTCCTTCCCTTAGTCTCGCACCAGCACACACACACCCTCGCTCATGCTCACCAAACTTTTTTTTTCCCTGTCTCGCTCTTTTTAAATGATTTTAAGAGAGAGGGGAGACGCATTTGGAGGGTGTCTGAAATGCAGGAGCTCCACAGATGCCTGAGACCAGCGGAGAGATAGGAGACTCACCCTGCTTGGAACAGATAGAGAAAACGAAACGATAAGAAGGACTTCAACAAACTTATACACCTCAATATTCCCTCACTACAGGACGCTGGAGCTTGTGGCATTATCATGGTGACATTCAGAATTGCATTGACTTTAAGGTTAACCTTACTGCTTCTGTACTGGTTATGCTGTACCGGTTGGCCGGGCCAGGCACAGCAGTTATCCCTGAAGGCTTTGCGTCAGGCGGTCCAAACCCGGCAAAACCTCTCTGAGAGCGCAGAAAACAAAGTGGAACGTCTCGGCCAGGTCTTCCGGAGGAACGTGCGTCTTCTTCGAGAACAGGGAGGCTGTCTGGATCTGGTCTTCCTCGTGGACGAGTCGTCCAGTGTAGGAGCTTCCAACTTTGGAAGTGAGCTGAGATTCGTGCGGAAGCTGCTGTCAGATTTTCCGGTGGCGCCGGAGGCAACACGTGTAGCGCTGGTGACATTTAGTTCCAAGAGTCATGTGGTTACAAGAGCGGACTATGTGTCTGCTCCTAAAGCCCACCAACACAAGTGCTCGCTCTTCAGCAAAGAGATCCCCTCCATCACCTACAGAGGAGGTGGCACCTACACCAGGGGGGCCTTCCAGCGTGCAGCGGTAAGAGCAGCTGTGTAATCACATTGTCTGAGCATGTGGATGTGAGGAAGAAATTGAACACTAAATGAAATGTAATAGATAACAGGATATAATGAAGATAAATGACAGACCTTAACATTAAGAGTCTAGCCACCTAATCTAGAATGAGTTGTGTGAGATGAACTTTGATTTATGCTGAATGCATTCAGTGTTCCTCCACTGCTATTTAATGGTATTCAACTAATAAACAAATAAATAGCAATTTAATTTAAATAACTGAAGCACATTTAGCAGAAACAGGACCGCAAAGTGATTGATGAACAACACATAAAAGTCTCCATTCCTGGCAAGGTATCTCCAGATGTAATCTCTAAGTTAACACCACATGGTTTCCTGTTCACTCTGATTTGGGAAAGATAACCAGAGAAACCATCTATTTATGTAGAACCATGGCCGTACTTTAAAAAAAGTTAGGGCCATGCAGGTTGATCTGTGCCCTGTCAACTTGAACTAAAGAAATACAAACAGGGAAATACAAGGGTTGTTGGTTTCAAGTTGGATCAACTTGAAAACTTCAAGATCCAGACAAAGGGAGCAGACAGCAACAGTGGTGACTCATATCTAATAAATTAACTTTTCTTTTAACTAACCCAGTCTCACTTAACAGCAATGCTATAAATTGCAGCAAAATGATTTATTGCCTCATCTTGCAGCCTACTGCAGCTTCTACTCCCTTTTTCCGTTACAAATGATTATGACGTCCATGTTTTCAGACATTTTTCTTGTCCTGAATGACATTTGTGGTTTGAAAAATGGTTTTGCTAAGCCAGATCTGCAAATGTATTAAGTTGTTATGGAAGCACAGCAGGAAAGTCCTTTTGTTCATATGCAATTAATTGGCATTGCAGTCGAACTGTAATATTTCATGGTTTTTGGCTCCTTCCGTTGAGTCTAAATGGCGTGGAGGTCTGGAAGCTTTTACCAGACACATTTTCAATCTTTCAGAGCTGCAGAGGTCGAAGGCCTTATCCACAGTTCTACTGCCCAGCCGAAGAGCACAGAGAGGCCAAACCTCTCTGATCAGATTTGCCCTTTAGCAAGAACATCCTCAACTGCCAAGCCTCTAATTCATTTACTCCACTGCATGTGGAGAATGAAATGTTGGGTTGGCTCTAAATGCATTTTATTTTATTTTGCTATGGCTGATGATGGATAAAAGCTGCATTGTGTAGTCTCACAAATCCAACATGCTATAAACAGCAGGGTGGTGAGCCATTCAAAACTGAATTGAGAATCTGCCATTAACTACAATGATAATCTCAACTATAAAGAAAACTGTCTAGACACACTGAATAGATAGATTGAAAGACAGACAGATAGATAGATAGACAGACAGACACCTAAGTTCTTATGTAATCTCTCTTCAGCACTCTTGCTGATTTTTGCTCTAACCACAGTGTTTGTCTGCACTTAGTGGGCATCATGGGTTGCCAGATCCCCAACCCCTTTTCCACTTGCCAAACCAGAGCAGAACTAGCTCTCCATAAACCTCTTTCTCTCTGCTGTCCTTCTGAAAGTTAGTGAATGCTTTTAGTGCTTTCCAAATTCTTTGCCTGCTTTTCTGATCAGCCTCCATAGGGAGTCATTACATCGAAGTCCTTGACCAAATGGATTTGAAATTTCCTATTTCCAATGAATGCTGATCTGGAGCAGGATTCTTCGTTTCCCCCAGCAGGGATTCTATTAAGAAGGGGAAGTCAATGGGAATTCTACATAAGCACATTTGAAAACGCAATCACTCACTCATACATATATCAAGAGTCCTCAAAAAAGACTGTTCATTTATCTCATGCAAATAGAGTGAAGGTGAAAAGGGTACTTATATTTTATATATTTATTGGTAGAATACATCCCTCCCCTGTCATCCCTATGTGACCCTTCCTCCTACAATCCCCCATCAGAAATTCCAGAGAATGTTTCTTTAAAGCGCCATTGACCCCTCTGACCTGGTTTTTGAAGCACAAAGCAGCAGGAGCGTTACTGTCATCGAGTCTAGACAGACCAACGTGTCCAAATATCTCATATTGTGTCTGCGAAAACATCTGTCAGCAGGCCTCAGAATGTGCTGTGCAAAATTAAAGCAAAGGGACATAAAAGCAAAGGAACAGAATGAAAGAACTGGGACAGCTGTCAAAACACACAAACGTGATGTTTGGTGTTGATACAAATACATGATACATGACTGGAACTTTACTATGAATGCTTTACAGGTACAACGTTTTATCTATCTATATTATTGTAGAATGAGTGTTTTTCACAAAAAGCTATAAAAAGGGCTGAGCGAATAAGAAACCAAGAAAGTCGTAACAGTGAAATAGAAATGGCTGTACAGAATGCTTCTTTTTGGCACGCATGCACTGATGAAACTCTGGCACTTCCTGAGGCTGTATTTGTGTTATTAATTAAGACTGATTAGGGAGATCCTTATGAGAGACAGCCTGTACTCTACGAACCCTGATAAAACAGCCAGGAATGCCTTTAAACCAGCCTAAGAGCCACAGATATGTCTGCAGACAGCCAGATAAGAGCCCTTCGGTCTTTAACTGTCTGAAGAGGCAACATGTTTTACAATGAATCAGTTTTAGTCCCATTTATGGGCTTAATTGCATCTCTAAGTTGTGTTTGAGACACAGATTGCTTGGCTGCTTGTTACTGAGCGCTTTACCTTTAGTCACGAATTGCATGCGTTTACCTTTACCATAAATTGGTTTATAGCACCTATAAATCAGACGTTTGATAGACTGAAAAACGTAAGCAGCAGAAATATGCCTAACAAAGGGATGGATCAACAATGAGAGACAGCATGAGACAAGAATAAAAATGGTCTTATTGTCTGGGACACACATGTGACGGTAAAATTAATTCAACATGATGGCACAAGAAAACCTTCATCTGGTCTTCATCCATCAGTTGTCCAGCATTCATTCTGATGGGAAGCAAGAATACTTGGTTGGATGGGTAAAACGCATCTCATGCGTTATTGTTTCTTTGTCCACATAGATAAAATTATGCTCTGCTATCAACTTAAAATAAGTTCAAATAAATAGCAATCCAGATATGACTAATGCATACTAAGAATTCCAGGTGGTCTAATTTTAGAAAAGTGATTTCTAGATCTGGAAAAGTCATGTAATTTAATACAATCCTATAATGGCATGGGCATTTTCATGATGAATGCATTTAATATATTTATTTCTTGCCAAATTTCAAAATATTTTTTCAGACAGAATGTTTTTCTAAAAAATATTTTAAACATTCTTATCTTATTATACCTATTTGGTGGTGGTTGAGGAGAGATCCCTTCACGTGATTTTAAAGTGCTTTTGCTGTCTAGAAATATATGATAAGGCTCTATATTCATTCATTAATTCATATTTATCTACAAATCACAAATGCATTATAATCACGACTATACGTATATGTACATTTAAACGTAAATTTGAAAAAAGTGGCAAAAATGGGGAGCAGTTCAAGTCAAAAAGCACCACTGAATTTGAGACCCTTAGTGGGTTGAGTCTAATAATGTTTCTGCTCATTTGGTAACAAACCTCCACATAGCTACCGTAGCATATAGTTATAATTGTATTATTGCTAAATAATTAGTCTAGCCTGCAGTTTTCACCTAGTCTGCTCTCACATTATTCCTGCTATTAACCACAACTTTCAGATCCAGGAGAACCCTATTCCACACCCTGAGATCTACACACGCAAATGCACTTTGGAACATTTATAAACTGCAAAACGCTTCAACACAGTGATTAGTGGTTACTGGACGGTGGAGTAAGTCAAATATAGAGCGGTGATGGTGTTCTCAGTCTGACTGTAGAGCACCACCAGCACAGTCTACTGGCAAAAACGCATGATATTGTTGAGAGAAAAATGGAAGAAAATAATAGACAAAAGACATAGTTTCTGTTCTGTTTGCACTATTAATGGCCCCGTAGAGTGAGCTCTTCTCTGTCACAATTCAAGAGGTCACATTTCTGCTCTGAAGCATGAAAAGATAAAAGCATGCGTTTTTCCACCAGCTGCGTACATGCACCACCAGGAGAGCGTAACTAACATATGCAGAGGCCCACTTCATCATCCTGAATCACCTGCAACTCCCAGATGTTATTTTTGTTTTAAGAGACCACTGTGGCTATGGGATTCATAAATGGCAACAGGTGATGTCTGACAATGTTTCAAATTATGAGTGAAGTTCCACAAATTATGCTTTTATAACATATAAAATAGGTCCATAGGGTAGGGCTAGTGAACATTTGTTAAAAATGATTAAACAAAGGTCCAAAACCAAACAACCACAACATTTGGGGGTATTTGACTAAATTTTCATTAATTTTCAGTTTGGTTTCAACTTGGTCTGAGCATAGTTAATCCAAACTCATCTGTCACATGCCAATATTTAACTAATAACAAAATATTAAATTGCTGGTTTAAATATCACTGTCACACTTTTCAGATTTCTGCCTTTTATACTTGTATGACATTATCAAAATGTGATAATATAAATAATAAAAAGGACAAAGGTTTATCAATGCTTGCAAAATGTGCACTTTACTTTGAAACCTGCATCTGTTGCAAATCCATTCTGTCAGTACAATTACCAAAAGAAAAACAAAGGCACTGATGAAAGACTGTAAAGGTCCTAAAGCCCTATTATTCTTAAAAACTACTGAAACATTTGTAGTGCTGTTATTATTCTAAAACACTCATTCTAAATATGAGGAGGCAATATTTTTCTAAAAGAACATAAAGTGTCAGAAGCGCTATTTATCTAAAAGGACTGTAAAATTCCAGAGGCAGACCATCTTAATAAGGGCTCTATGCAAAGGCGCCTGCTCTGTGCCTGTGACCACACTATGATATGAAGGCTAGTAATTGGCAGCTCTGTACAGGCTTTCCAGGAGTCTCACTTAAAATACCTCACAACTAAGGCCACAGTTATGTCTTTTAGAGTTCAAAGCAAAAAGCAAACAGTCAGGTTTCACCCACAACACTCTAAGTAGCACTTGCTGTCCATTGTGCGCGTCTGCAGTTCTAAGCGTTCTCATATGTGCTTGTGTACATGTGTATTGAGGGGGAAGGGTAGGACATACCACAGAGGAGAAGCCACGGAAGTGCTGAAATGGATAACAGTTCAGCCTGTCAACAGCAACACACAGTCTGTTCTCACTGAAAATAGATTCCTCTCTCCCCCATTAGTGACCTGTGCGATTCCTAGACGATGGTCTGGAAAATATCCTACCTAGACTGTTGTGAATTTCTAGATATTTCAGTGACTGCCCTCACAATGCTTTCCAAGATGAGAACCAAAGCTAGTTTTAGGATGGAGTGCTCTATTTGGCTTTGGATGTAGCTATAAATACAATATGGATAGGATTTTTAATTTTTTTCATTATTTGATTAAATTCTCACTGTTGTGTCTTGCACAGATCATCCAAAAGTTCAACCATGATCACAAGGGAAAGCCATTTTTGTGAAGAAAAACATGTTTCACAATTACACAGTGGAGTTACATAATATCAAATTATGCACTGTTATTATTCACAGGCAACCATGTAGTTATGGTTCTAAATTATAATTTGTACATTTCTTAAACTAGTATACTCCATTTGTCTGCATTATTTATTTGATGGGCGGATGGGTTCCAGTGCTAGGAGGTTTCGATCAAAAGCCATCAAGACCACGCAGTCTGAATTTTATGGGACTTTTAAAATAATTTAAATACTGTTTTCTAAATAGATTTTTCCCTATTACGGTAATGCCAATCTATAACTCACTCCACATAAAACAGCTAACTGTCCTCTCAGTCAATATCAGTGATATCACTATCAACCAGGTGTTTTTTATTTAGGTCCAGCTGGGGTGGATTGAGGAACACTGACACTCTTCTGCTCCATTCCCCAGAGGCTTTTTTTAAACTAAACTGAATGTCAGGGAAGCCCAAACAGAGACAGGATCACTGTAATAGAGAGGAGAGATTAGAGTTTAACTGTCAGAGATTTCTCCTGCTCAGCCTCAGGGCAGAAAACGTCTGTAGCGCAAAAACAAAGCTTTGGTTTAATAGAGAAAAATGGTGGACAGTAGATGGTAAACAAAGGATGGGGTCTAAGACCCCCCTTGTTACATATGTGTTATGATGTCTTTATCTAAAGCAACTTTTGTCCATTCTTTGTGCATCAGACTTTTGCTAGAAGTGTTGCTATAAGAATGCTTGCATATATGGGACTAAATAATAAGTTCTTTCATCTAAGGAAAATAATTTTTTAAACATTTACATGAGGTTTACAATATGACAATATAATCAGTGGAATTTTATAAAAAAACAGCACAATTCTCAAAGCATTTAATATCCGCACCAAAAAAGCATTTAATACTAAGAACAAATACTGTATGAGAATGTCTGATGCACGCAGCAGTACAAAGCTTGTTTATTGAATATTTTATAAATTTTTCTGTTAATTCACACTATGGTTTAAGCAATTTAGTTACATGAATGACGATAAAAGAATTATTTCTTTAAACCACATGGTCCACAAAACTAATATCCTGCATCTCAAGTCAACAATTCATATTTAAGTACCATTTTATCCTAATTGTTTTTCCTTCAAAGTGTTTTGGTCTCTTTCACAGACATTTATTTGGTGGCTTGTGGCTTTTTCTGTCCTTTACCTCTTGTCATTTAGCAAGCCAAGAGTTATATTGATGAGGCTTGTTTGGTTTCACAAGTATTTTCTCCTATCATTCGAATTTGCTTTTAATTACAGGGAATGTCACAATGCATTTCATAAAAAGAACTGCTAAATTTTCTGTCTCTCTCAGTCCTGGCATGAAGATACAAAATAAGAGAAATCTAATTTAACGGACTAAATCCTGACTCTTTTTGCTCTTGCATAACTTTGTTCTTGTACTGAGTTCCAAGTACATGGCTGGCAGCACCAGAGGACCAGAGAGACCAAATTTGCCCTTGCATTAGATGAAATATTGTCAAGGCCTTCTCTCTTTTAAAAAATTATTTCCTCTGCTGTCTCACTGTCCTCGGTTTGATAAATGTTGTTTTGACAGAAACCAACTAACCATACTCTACAAACCTGTGTTATCCAGACCAATTATGCTCCCTTTATTCAAACTCCATCCATCCACGTACACTTGCACATCCTCTTCAATTCACTTCACAGACAGAGAGAACTGTAATAAGGATCTAGGGACTTCCAGCAGTCGGTAGATGTACTGGCCTACCCTATCCATTAGCCCAACGCTCTGCTCCTGTCCTTCTAAACAAGGTGTAGCTGGCCGAGTGTGTCTGACATGTTGAGGAAATGAAATCGATTGCAATCACTCAAGGAGAACTAAAGGAGAACATGTGGACAGTGGGAGGCATATAAACTAAGGCATGCAACAGGAGTCTCCCATGTGCAAAATCAAACTGTGGTTTATATCTAGGATTTCAACAGCTCAGCTTTGCAGAGCAAAATGTTTACCCTCAAATGTTTTTTTTAACAGGATTTATTGCAGACTTGTGGAAAAAGATCTAGTAATTGCACAGCGAGCTGTTTTCTCCTGCCCAGGACTATTGCTTGAAAGGGTTTGGTCCATCTAGTGGGCTTGTTTTTGCAGTGTATTCACGCTGCTGGTATTCTTTGCCACTGGAACCATAACATGTCAAAACACCTCAGACCTCCAAGCAAGCATTCATTGCAGTCTGGTCACATGTTTACTCCATTCTGGAATGCTTCACACAGATATACGTCCACGACTCTATTAGAAGCTAGACTCCATGAACGAGATATACTTTTTAGTACATACATTTTAGTTTTCTTTCATGCTGCATACCGCTGAGCTCAAAAATCTGGAACGCAACTCAGAAACATCAGATTTTCGTTAAGAACACTGGTTTTGTGAAGAGGTTACTGAATTTAACTACGCTTTATAACATGGTACACTGCAAAAAAAGCTCTTCCAGACTTGTTTCCTGTCAAAATATCTAGAAATCCTAAAATCGTGTTTTTTAATTTAAAAAATAAATAAATAAGTTGAATAAATAAATAATTGTTTACTTGAATTTGGCATAAATCTGCCAATGGGATATTCAAAATAATCTTGTTTTCAGTTTGAAATAAGATTATTTTTCTTAATGCCAGATTATTTTGCTTGTCATAATATTTTTTTTACTTGTCTAGAACATCCATCTTGATTTAAGATAAAAAAAAAAAAAAAAAAAAAGTGTATATATAAATATATACACACAACAAAAGAAAAGTGTTAGGTGTCTGAGAGGTTTTGAAATAGAATACCTTGCTTGATGATCATGGTTCGCTGAGCATGCCCATTAACCCAACACAGGAACTGAACAGAGGATTATGTCTGCATTAGCAGCTGATTAAAGAATGTAGGATTCTGTGCAGGCATGTCGACCCCAACGCTGTTTATGCAAGACAGTAGTACATTATTTGCTTAAATTCAAGTAAAAACTTAAATGGAACCAGTAACATTACGAAAAAAAAATAATACATAATTTTGCTAACCGATTTAAGATTAGACTAACTTTTCTTATATGAACTATTTCATATATTACAGGTACTCTCTAGTTATTCTTTTGGCAGTATGGGATTGAATAAGTGCACCAGATAATCTTCACTGTGGGTTCAGACAACAACTGCTTCAGAAAGCAATATGCTGATATGGTACTCAAATAACTAGTCTTTACTATTGATAAATACTATATGCTTCCTCAATAAAAGTTAGTAAAATGTTAGTTTTTTTTTTTCAAAACACTTTACTGACCTAAAACTGCTAAACAAATTTTCATTGAAAGTCTCTGGACTTTCTCTTATCACTGACAGCAGAGACTCACGGGCTGCCGCGGCTCCTCTTCTGATGCCTAAAAACAAATACTGTACACATGTTAGTGTTTAGATCATGCTAAGACAGACTGCAAACACTGTGGCATGTTCAAAGATGTCTGTATGACAAAGCAGGATTAACTGCTTCTGTATTGTATTAATCATACTTAAAAACACGGGGACACAATTAGATATACATAAAAAAAATCTGATCTCAACTTGATAGCATAAGGTCTGGTCCACACTGCAGCTTATTCTGCTCGTCTAGATGAGAACTGCTCTCTGACGACATATAAAGTAACTAGCCACTGTTTTATAAGCTACAATTAAAAATAAAGGTTCTTCACTGGCATCAGTGGTTCTTTATAGATCCTTTATAGAGGAAAAAAAGTGTTTTTAAGATTATTAAAATGCTCTTCACACTTAGTAAAAAATGGTTCTTTTAAAACCTTTTTTTACTCAGACAGGATATTTGTGGAACCCAAAATATTTCTTCACATCCCTACAAAAACCTATAAGAGTTTATTTAGTGTGGGAAATTGTTTATACTACATGCAAAAAAACACAGTAATCTGTACAAATAATTGTGGAAAACACAAATAGCTGAAAATGTGTACATTTTGTGATTCTGCTGGTTCAAAGTGCTTGTTATATCAGCCTGGTACCTCGTAAACAACTTTGTTTCCAGGCGGTCTGATAAAAAAACCCTGTGTTCTTACTCCCAGAAGTTGCTTAAGTCGGCCGTCACATCAAAGCGTTTTAGAGTGAGAAAATATTTTCCAGCAAAATACATCAGACGGTCAGAGCCTGAGACCACTTTACAGGTGACCCCTAAGGGTCTTAGGCTGCCAAACTAAAATCAAGCAACTATGACATATGTACATCTCTTATTTAAAAAGGACCGATGCAGATGTTGTCATTAGCAGTGAAACAAACAGTCATTCATACATGTGTTTGATTGAATTACTTGTAAACTTTGTTTTGTCACCAAGCTAATTAAATTAGCAACTAATGTGAGAAATTAGCCACTGCTGCTTTGATGGGGGTAAAAATGTGTCGGTTTGTGTATAAAAATCAAGTGGGTTTATGATGTGTAAGAGTGACTACAGTAGTGTGTAATTCTGTGGGTGCAATTATATGTGGTTGCTAATACCCGAGCCAAATTTCGCATCACAGTGAGTCAGTAGCAGTTTTCTTTCTCCTGTTCCTGTGATCTTCGAAAGTTGTTTACCACGCTCTAATAATGTGCAGACATGTTTGTGTACCACGACCACCTCTGACTCATATCTAAAACCCCTCATGCCTTCAATGTCTTTGAGCTGCCGCCCCATAAATGCCCACAATCACACCCTGTTTTAGCCCGTGGGCCAACTCCCATAGGGCCCCACCACAGTGACATCACTGTGGTGACAACCAGCAGCATCTGTATATTTGTGTCTGGGTCTGTGTGTTAGAGAGAGACACGGTGAAAGGCACCAATGCATTGGAGATTCCAGATTTGAGGTGTGCGCTCGTATCCCTGTGTATGTGTAATTGGGAGTCAGGCTCCAGGCTTTGTAATTATTGTTCCTGTCTGAGATGCTTGAACTGCAGCCAATTAGACAATAAAAAGAAAAGCTGCTCTGTTTTCTATGCCAGTCCTTGAATTGGCCTTGTCCATTGACTTTCACAACCCACTCCTCTCTCTGTGTGTGAAGCAACAAGACAGTAAATTGTGCTCCACTTAGAGCGCCCTTAGAGAAAATGAAGAGATTTTCTCTGTTCCCCAACCAAGCCGCTTAATTACACGTTTAAACATAAAAAGTCTTGTAAACAAATCTTTGTGCACGTGAGTGTAAAATGCAGCGATGTTTGCCAAAGAGAGTAATTTTCTGCTATTTTGGTGTTTTTTTTTTTTTTAAATGTCAACTGTAATAAAAGTATTATTACAATATGAGATTTCTGCAGGTATAGGGGGGTGCTGGTTAAAGGGATGAAACTAAATTTGGCATCTAAGGTGTAGGTGTCTTTTTTCCTTCATTAGGTAAAATTTTAAAGATTTTAACATTTTAATTTCTGTCAGTCTTATAATTCCCGGTATTGGGAACTTTCTCTGTGAGGAAAAGAAACATGCACAGAGAAATACAAATTATACCATATCTCATAGTAACGATAAATTGAGTATTTACACCTACAATTTTTTTTTTGTTTGAGAAAACGAACAGGACCTCAGTTGGACATGGTGGTGTACAAGAGGTCAAAACCGCTATAAATACTGTTCGTTTTCTCACACAAACCGCTAGTTTTGTGTCTTAGTCCATCAATGCATCGTTCATGATATAGGTATTTTTCTATAACGTAAGGAAGTAAGGAATTGTCATTTCTGTTTACTCTGTAAATTGAGTTGTACCAAAATTAACTTATTGCGGTTCGATATTTCATGCGCTATTTTTCTACTCACAGCAAATTCTGAGGCAGTCGCGTGAGAACGCCACGAAGGCCATCTTCCTCATCACTGACGGTTACTCAAACGGCGGAGACCCGCGGCCGGTGGCGGCGGCGCTGAGGGAGAGAGGCGTGGAGATTTTCACGCTGGGCATCTGGCAGGGAAACATCCGCGAGCTGCACGACATGGCCTCGCACCCCAAGGACCAGCACTGCTACTTAGTGCACAACTTCGCTGAGTTCGAGGCGCTGGCTCGACGCGCCCTTCACGAAGGTGAGAATGCCGAACATGAGCTTTTCATATTAGCAATCACCATTAGACGTCTGTTTTTGTGTCTTGCATCACGATACACTTTGTTCATATTTTTTTTTTGTTCACAAACAGTCGATTTCCTGTTGTAAACAGTTTGTGGATGTTTATATTTGCATATTTATGATAAGATATTAGACAATTACAGCACGTGACCAGTATGCATCGGTAACCGCTTTACTAGCCTAACGTTTGTTGGTTTAAAAAAGTCACAAATTTACACTGATTTTATTTTGTTTTGGTGTGTTTATTTTTTCTAGAATGAATGAAGGAATTGTGTTTGTGGTCACTATTTAACGTTAACAGTTTCTCTCGGGGATGTATACTAAACGGCATCCAAGTGTGTGAAAATAATTAGGTTAGTAAAAGATGATTCCCGGTTTTCTGTTACCATTCAACTCACGGGAACATTTTAGCACCGCTTGGTTTCACAGTGTAATACTTTGGCGCATCTATTAAAAGTAGTGCTAAAAACCTTGCCAAAAATGGTTGTGTTAAACATTACGTAAACAAGTTAAAGTTAAAAAGGCATTAACCAAAAAAAACGTAACGTTTGGCCCTAGACCTCCTATGCAGTATACTTGTGCCCTTCATATATATATACCCAAGATTTACTACAGTGTGCCATGGTAGCCACAGTTTCTTCCAAATAGCATAGTTAACAGCATAACAAACTTTATTTTGAAGCCAGTGGTAACTAACACCAAGCTGATTTTACAGTAATTGCATTAGCTGTGATATTTGAATAGAAACTGGTTACCATGGTGAATGTTTGTAAAGGGAAATCAAAGGCCAATCCAGCTCATTTTTCCTGAGCCTGACAAATATGAGCCCCTGTTAATCCCAGCGTAAAAGAAAACTGGTACAAAAATAATTCAGTGTTACTATTTCCTTTGGCTGTCTGGCTAATAGCAGATTCTTCTTATCAGAGCTCTGAACTCAGTCAGCCACATGAACTCAAAAGACCCCTTTCTTCACCATGACATCACCCACCTACGCTAAAACCAAAGAGATATAAAACAAAGGAGCCCTCTGGATAGCAACAGATCAATCATTGGCTTTGGCGAAGGGGAGGCAAAGCTGTGGCATCGTTTGTTCTCACCTCCCGTAGTGATATCGCGTGTGTCATATCCTTTGTTCAAGATAGTGTAGACTCCTTCAGATTGCGTAGCCTGTCTGTGTATGCCAACATCTGGAGCAATGCATTTGTTTGTATTTAGGGTGACAAAATGGCCCTGCCAAAGCCAAGGTTTTTATAGTTAGTTATGCAGAGGGTTCCAATACAGAAACGCACATGCTTGGAGTTGAGTTAGACATGAAGAAATAGATGAATTATGAGGCCAAACTTATTTTCTTTTGTATCAGAGAAAAGTGGGTCTGATATTCACTGCCATCTTCTCTTCCAGATCTTCCAACTGGAAGTTATATTCAGGAGGATCTTTCGCAGTGTTCATCATTGTGCAAAGTGGGAAAGAACTGTTGTGACATAATGGCCAGCTGTAAATGCGGCACACACACAGGACAGTACGACTGTGTGTGTGAGAAAGGATACTACGGAAAGGGACTTCAACACGAATGCACAGGTAAGAGTTCGTGGGCCGGTATGTACATTTTGGATTTTTCAGTTCAAACATTTTAAAGAAATGGACAGAGTTCCTAGGGACAAGTCCAGTTTATTACTCAATAAATTTGCTCGGGATGTTTAAGGCTGAAACGTGAAGAGAAAGCCAATTCCTCTCCCGAAATGAAGTAAAAGAAGCACTTCCACCAAATATCCATAGTGACAGAGAAAACAGCTTACAAATAGATGGGACATTGAAGCGTGATGCCAAAGTGGTGCTTTAGCTCTCATTTTGCTTTCATAACAAACCTATAAACATGATTTAAAACATTCACAATCATCTCTTTGTGCACTGCAGAATGCCGCATAATATGCTGTGTCAACACTTTTTTGCAACTTACTTAACTTCATTTGAATCTGACAACCCTGCTTTTTGTTCACCTCATAAAACTGCTTGAAGAAAACGCAATGCTTCATTTGAATTAAGATCTATTTGTGTTTACGTTCATGAACTGTGGTTCTATTAAAGCTATTTTTCATGTTGTGGCAAAAATGAGCTCATATCGAGACAGTTTTAAAATAATCAGACTGACTAATTAAACTGAGGAATGAGGTGGTAGGAAAGTGTTAGATGTACGAACACGGGGGGGAACTGCAGAGTTTGTGTGATGGAGAGCTAACCTCCGACAGATGTTATTATTGCACACTTGCTTTCACACTTTGCAGTAGTACTGGGATTTCTTTTTCTCTGCAGAGACACTTAATACCCATGAGAAGTCATGTGTAAACGCCTTGAAGCCTATTATAAATCTTGTTTTAAAGTCTGTATATTAAACAAACATAACTCAGGAAATCAATCTGGTGTTTTGAGAAATAGTTTTGGAATAGTGCAAACTTTTACTCACTAATGTCACATGAAAATGTGTTTTTTAAGAAAATATTTTTGTGTTAAATTTCTTTAAAGAAACTTTTATGAACTTATATGAATTTACTTACATAAAAAGATTTTCTTGAATCCAGTCCTTGGTTACTTGGTTATAAGAAGTTGGCATATTTGGCGAGATGTAGTCATCACTGGTCATTGTCTGATTTGGAGTAAGTTACAGTTTGACTGAGCAGGTTTTATCGTCTTCTATTTTATTGTGTTTCACTTGTCCTGTTTATTTTGGATGTAATATCAAAGACCATGAACTCAGTTGTGCATCGCAGTCAGATGTTGCCAGGGTGATAGCATTCCTCACAATTAATTTCTGTCTGACTGTTAATTAGCAGCAGAATGTTGTAATTAATGACAGAATGCAAACTCATAGTAAGCCAGAGGTGGTTGGCTCACTCCATAGAAGCCACCGGAAAAACAAAATGAAGGCCAGGGTTTCTTGTGTCTGATCTAGGAATTTTAATAATGAATGCAATAAATCATATAGTAAAAAGCTAAAAGACAAAAAGCTGACCCTGTTAAGGTCATGCTTTTCAGTCGCAGATAATAGCTGTATTTTTTTTAACCTGTTGTTTCGCTTATGTGGCAAAAAAGTTCTAACTTGGATCAAGTTTGTTCCCAGAGGTCAAGTTTTAATCTTTTGTTGATCTGTAGGGATTTTAAAAGAAAGTCACCCTGAGTATCATTGGCGTTTACTGGAAAGCCTGTAAACGTGCATTGTCCTGATGTCCAAACAGTGCTTAATAACAAGACTAAAGGCCATTTTATCTGAACTGACCTCCTGCTCTTATTGCCTGCAAGTAAAACATAGGTGACGTGGATGAACGAGTACAGAGAAAAGATGAATGACACCATTTGTGAAGATCTGTGTTGGGATTTGTTTGACTTTAGCATTCCAGTGCTGCTATAATGACCTGACATTTTATCTAGTGTCACATTCTGGGTTAACCTAGTCAATGTAATACATCACTATAGATGCAGACGCCATAATACATCTCAGCTGGTGTGTGACAGGGGCTGGTTGTCAGATGTCAGAGGTCAAGGAAGTTGAGGAAGAGACACTGTTTTATTTCCTCAGATCGGGGCTCGTAAATACCTTCAGCAGAACACCCTAGATTCCACATGTGAGCCCCTAAACAAATATAAATCTATCCATGAAAAAAATAAACTTCCATAAAAGAGGAAAATAGAAGGAATCTGGGATATGTTGGCTAGGTACTGAGTGAGGAAATGTTGCAATTGTGTTTGACCTCCTTCTGCTCCCTCTGTGTCTGTCTTCCCCCCCCCTCCCTTTCAACCCGCATGCAACCCTGTGACCAATAATACCCCCCATGCGGTCTCTAGAGTAATTAAAAAATGTACTCTCGCTACATTTAGTTCCAGTAATGCAGAACGTGTTGTTTTGTCTGTGCATATGTATGGATATAATCGTGTATGCTTTGTGCGTGTGTGTCTTACACGCAATAACACGCATTTGGTTTTAAACCAAGAGACGCGTCAGGAAGTATGATATATTAGATGGGAAGATTGGAGGGCCGCAGTGAGAGTGAAGACATTTTTCAGACATGGTGACAGGCAGACTTCCAGTAAACAACTCTACAGTCTAATACCTCTCCAAGTCTGAAACCCAATACGTCTCCAACTCTCGATTCTAGTATTTCCCAAGCACAATCCTTCCAGTTGTACAGCTGTAGACATCTTTGCATTTTGTACTGGCCCTGCATCGCTTTATATAGCTTCAGAGGGCTACAATCAAATCATCGCTTTTATTTCACTCATTGCTGTGGCAATTGTTCAGATGTTTTTGAAAGAGGTCTCTTATGCTCACCGAGACGGCTAAAACCAAAAAAACAAAAAAACAGTACTGTTGTGGAATATTATAATAATGCAAAATAATAGTTTGACATTTAAATGTATTTAAATGTAGCCTAATGTATTTCTGTGATGGAAAAGCTGACATTTTTATCAGCCATTACTCCAGTCTTTGGTATGACATGATTTTATAAATAATATTCTAAAATAAATAATATTTGGTGCTCAAGAAAAAATTATATTATTATCTGTTAAAAACAGTTGTGATGCTGCTGTTTTTGTGGTAACTGGATTTTTTTCCCCTGTAATGGATAGGATGTATTTTGTAACGTTTATGTAAAACAATGTTTTCAATTAATTGTGCAAGTAATTGGATTCACTGTGCATGGATTTTCGACTGAGTACTGAGGTTTCATCGCTCCTTTGTAAAATGATTGATTGGGTTTGAAGTATTTATGTGGCCATCGAGCTGTGATGCTTATGTGGGAGATGCATATTGAAGTCTAGTCTGTTTTGAGTACTTAAACTATTTCCTCTTTCTTTTACTGCTTCTTCTCCATTATCTTCTTCGTGTCTCCTCCTTTTTTTCCTCTCCATACCACATATCACACAAAAGGTGAATATTCTGTTCCACAAATCCAAGTCGAAGGGTTCAGAGCTCTCCCAGGCCTTAACATTTTCTTCCTCTTATTCTTCATTTTTCATGCCTTTATTCTTCCATGGTCCAAACCTCCATGCCACATGGCAAATTCCCATCTGTTTTCTTATTTTTTCCATATTTATTTCACAATGAAACTGGTTTCCTACCTGCCTTGATATCTTAGGGCCAGCAATGAACTCAGAAGAGATGCTGTAATGCATGTTTGGCTTCAGGGACGTTTTATTTCTGCTGCAATGCAGAGCCAACCTGGCCTTCAGCAAATAATCTGGAAAAAAGATTTTAGTGTAGTTTTATCACTCCAAGTACTCTGTGTTCTATAAAGTGTGAAACTGATGACTTTGTCTTAAACTTCAGTCATTTTTCTGCTCTTAAGTGTTTGTTCCTTGTCTTTATATAGAGTTATTTTATATTAATTACATTATACTTCTCAGCTGCATAGTTTGAACCTGCTGAAAGTAGAAGAGGATGAAGTCATCCTGCTTAATCCTTGCTGGGCTGGGCTGTTTCATCAGTGTTTCATCAGCCTCTTCTAGGCCGCTGATTGTAGTCTTATGTGATAGGTCTTTAATATTTAGAGCACAAATGACTTGTTAAGAGATTTTTATTTATTTTGTCATTGAACAAATGTCATAACTGTGAAGTTTAATAGTATATCTTAACAAACTGACCATAGCACGGATGTTTTGGTACAAATTATGCACCAAATGCACTTTAGACTTCCAGCAGCAAGCACCATTAGAAGTACAGTGTGGCTTCCATTCAACATTATTATCGGCTTATAACTGTGTTTATGAAAATAGTTGGCTTTACTATATATATATATATATATATATATATATATATATATATATATATATATATATATATATATATATATATATATATATATATATATATATGATTTGTCCATGTACAAGACATTACATGTCATTATGAACAGACTCAAAAATGTTTCTTTTCCAGATAAAAGCAGATTGTTGCTCAACTCCTAGTGTTCTCTGTTTTGGCCAAAAACAGCAGATGCCTCTAGATCTCAAGGGACATAAAGGTTCAGAGTCAATTGGATTCACCTCAATATTTTAAAGTAGATCCGATTAAACTGAAGATTTTAGTTCCAGTAAAACAGGCATCTGAAGAT
This sequence comes from Puntigrus tetrazona, assembly GCF_018831695.1. NCBI lineage: Eukaryota > Metazoa > Chordata > Actinopteri > Cypriniformes > Cyprinidae > Puntigrus > Puntigrus tetrazona. The sequence continues at coordinate 1,105,798 of NC_056705.1, forward strand.
TTCTAATTGAGGTCATTGAAATATTGTGTTGTTATTCTGACCCCGCATCCGTTTTGCGCTTTCAGTGGCGATGAGTAATATTTAAATAATGGAAGTAACTACCGGTCTGAGGTCAGTGACTCCTATCTGGAACAGCTTAGTTTTTCAGTGACAAATTAAGAATTTCTCAGCCTGCCACTGTGTGGTAAACTGTGTTGATTCATGTCTTTGGAAAACAGGAGGCAAGTTTATAGGTCGTAGAATCTGTGATCTTGTGAAGTTACTGTTACTTTGGGTTTTAAATAGACACTTGTGCATATGAGAGGAGTGTGTATGACAGTGAATTTTCTTGTTAGGAATCGTGTATGTGTGTGTTGACTGTAAACTGGCTGCAATTAGGGCCACCAGCAGGTGGGGGTGACAAATGGGATCTTGTGAAAAGAGTCAGTAGCTGAACCTAACGAACCTTGCAAGCGTTCCTCCCCCATCTCTCTTACTTGCCCCTTGCCAATTACAGAGTAGCTCACTGTGTGAGTGTATCCAGTTATAAAAACAGATTTACAGTATGTGTGTTGTGTAAAATGACTACCCCATGCTGGCCAAACAGACCTGTTTAATTTTGCTCTGAATCCATTCTTGAGAATGACCTGTGAGTGTCACGCTGGATCGTTGCTGTAATGGTTATTCTGCCATCCATTTCTACTTCACTGCCATTAAAAATCCCATTGGAAATGTTTTATGATACCTGGTTCGGCTTTAAAGGCTTACTCTGAAAGTGCAACCCTATTTTTCTCTCTCTTTATGACCTATTACTTTGTTTTCTGTCAGCCTAACTATGTTTCTCCCTCTTCACCTCTACCAACAGCTGTCATGTCTTTATTTCCTTCTTTTCTTCATATAGCAGTGACCTTTTTAGTATGAATTAATCAATTGTGCTTGTAGGTTGAGTGTGAGTGTTGCATCCTGTACCGCTTTATGTCTGTCCATCATACCATCTGCTTTTAGGAGCCTCCCTTCTGAACTCTCTGTGAAAAATGTGCTATCATTCACTGCAAATAGGCGTCTTTGCTACTGAACCTCATACCCTTTGCTACACGTTAAGCTACAACAGAGAAAGAGGGAGCACTTTTTAAAAAATAAATGGGATTTGGAATGATATGAGAGTGAATAAATGATGAAAGTTTAATTTTTGATTTAAGTTGTTAAGAGAGACTAGACAGTGGACCATCACAAATTTCGATTGTGATTGTTCTTCATATGTTTTAAGGTATTTGCACACCGAAATTCTCGTCCAAAATTATTGCTTGTTTAAAAAAAACACCTCATGATGAAACTTTCGTCCTTCACAAAATCAGTAGCAAGTTTTGATAAGAAAGTTAAAAAAATATGAAAAAAACAGAAAAATGCATATGGAATTTAGGCTCAGTGTGCAATGACCTTTAGACTTGAATTACATAAATGTATAACAATTTCTCCTTTCCAGAATCCAGATCCAAGCAGAGATGGAAACAGGAAATCTTTTGTCACAGTGACACAAAGCATTACAATTGCATTTGAGGTTGACCTCATGTTTAAACCCAGAACAAAGGGGAATGGATGAAATCCATATAAACATGCAAAGTGACATTTTTGTGGCTGAAAACAGGAGAATGTGGCGTACCAATGGTAGCATGAATGGTGATGTCATTTAGAAAGGTTACTTACAATAGTTTATAAGGTGCATCGGCTGCATCCTGTGGTTTGCAGATGTGGATTATTGTTTATTAACAAAATCTAACATTATACGCACACAGTTCGGTTAAGGTAGGATAATTTTCTATAATACTTCTTTTTTTTTTAAATTGCATCCACAAACTGTTTTCTGACATGCAGTCCTGCTTAAAGTTTTAAAGTGTCTTTTACATTAAGCCCAACATAGCGTGATGAAGTTGTTATTCTCTGTTTAGTATAATTCTAGTGAGGCCTGTAATGTGGTTGAACTCTAGAATTAGTCAATGTCTATTCACTTTGGTTTTCAAACATCTTGGGACATGTAAATTATGATAAATGTCTGTTATATGAGCTGGATGCATTTGGCTGTAGTTTTATTGCGCAAAACAGTTTCTGCTACATAAAAGCATTTCCACTGTCAAAAAAATATTGCTTCAGTTGGGTTTGACTTTTATAACTTCACCAGAAGTTTAAAATAAGCCAATCTTCAACCATCTGACATGCTTAAAACATGCTTGCACTGTAAACCTCCTCAATCCCCTTCAGTTCACTCTCTCTTCTTACTCACATCCTTTCTTTGGACTGTAAGTTTATTGTGGGTTTCCGGGAGTTATGAGCCTTGTAGCAGGCATACAGAAATTCAAATTAGCACCAATATTGGACTTGTTGAACTTGTGAACTTCTTATTTTAAAAACTGCAAAAATAGCTAAAGGTTCCAGTTTCTACCACATAATTATCAAAGAGCTTATCCTGACAGATCCTGATATATAACAGAGCTACACATTCACCATTAAACACATGCTAATGTTCATATGTTAGATGTTGACTTTGGAATATTTTAAAAGGATCTTTTAAAAAGCCATTAGAGAATGTTATAACTTTAACACGTATCATTTACAATACATTAATGCATTTGGCTTTTATCTCACTCAGATTAGAACTGTTTTTGTATTGATATTATTTATTTATTTGTTTGTTTGTTTGCTAAAAGTTTATTAGTGATCTGGAACCCTTGTCTCTTTTTGTTTAATCTACTGATAAAAATCTGGGTGTAATAATAAATATGGATTTTAAACTTGACACATAAATAAACTTTTATTAGTTAAGGCTTTTATCTAATGTTAAGACTTTTTTTGTCAGCTAATGATTTTGAACGGCTTATACATGTTTTTATTTTCTATTTTTACATTATATTTATCTTATTTAGACTACTATAATGGCCTCCTACCTATGTTTTAAGGCCTCAGCTAGGTTTCTCTCTAACGCTTGCAGTTAGTGCAGAATGCTGCAGCTCGATTTTTAACTCAAACTCATATTTTCACCATATTGGCTTCTCTACAATTGCCTTCCGGTCTGTTTTAGAATTGATTTTAAGGTTGTAGTGCTTGCTTATAAATCCTTAAATGTTTTAGCCCCTACCTGCCTTTCTGATCTTAGACAACTGCATGTTTCATTCAGGTCTCTGAGGTCTGCTGACCTTATGCTGCTGGCAGTCCCGAGAGAAAGATTGAAGTACAGAGGAGATCTTGCCTTTGCAGTAGCTTCCTCCGAACTCTGGAATTCATTACCATTGTCTGTGAGGATGGCCCCAACTCTGTCTACTTTTAAAACTAGCCTTAAAACACTTTTTTATTCATTGCCATTTAATTCAGTATGAGAGATCTGTTTTTTTCTTTTTGTTTTATGTGCAGTACTTTGGTCAACTGCTGTTGTTTTAAATGTGCTCTATATAAATTACTTGAATAAATTAAACTCAAAGACAATGGAGAGACATAAGCAATTTGTCAAAAAGTACAGTGCCAGGTTTATTTGAAAGTTAGTTTAGGAAACAAGGTGAAATGCTGAATGTTTGTATTTATGTGTTTTGGTTCACTGGTTTAATGTTGTGTAGCTGACAAAGGTGCATTTTCAGCTGCTTCATATTATATATAGATATGACACACTAAAGTGTAATTATTATGAAATAATTATAGCGTTGCATCGGCTTTTACAGTTGTGCTAACAGTTCAGATGTTAGCTTAAACTTTTATGCGAGATAAAAGTAGAAGCTTTCCACAGTGTAATTAGATGGTTTTCAGTTCAGTTCAATTGGTGTATTTTAGCAGGCAGTGTGATATATTTGATATATACTTATGTGTACTGAATGTGAGAAAATAAAGTATTAGCTAGCTATTTGTAGCATAAACATAATGTCTGTAAACACTTTCATTAAACCAGGTCAGTGTAAAATGTCTGGTAGAATGTATTTGCAAGCAGTTCGACTTTCCAATGAAGATGTTTCACCACCCATCTCAATGACTTCATCAGCTGTTTTGGATCAGCGACAAAACGTCTTCAATAGACACGTTAAAACATCGGGGCATGTGTGTAAAGGTGTGGAAATTTAATAACCAGTTGCTGAACAATTTGTTTCCCAGCCCTTTTTAAGAAAAGAAACCCACCATCTTTCCAGCTCTCTGATTTCTCCCTCTATCTAACATATTCCATCTATCCATCTGTATGTCTGTTTCTCTCACTTGAGCACAGATGCACTTTTTTTTTTCATTGGTTTTGGTTGTATTCCTGTCTTACATTCTTTCTCGCCATCTGTCTGTTTAGTTCCCTCTTCCTGTCTCAGATTCACTGTCAGTCTCTCTTTGTTTATTTCAGTTCTTACATAAATTCCACCATCTGCTTGTCTGTTTGTGTCTTGGTGTTTGCTAGCTTTTCTTCCTCTCAGATTATTTTACCCTGTACCCAACCGCTCTTCTTTTTGGGCCTAGTATTTCAGAGCGGATGGCCACCCATCGGCACCAGTTTATAGAAACTGTCTCCCTCCATCAAAACTCAGAATAGCACAGTATTGCAACTGTTTCAGAAGCAGCTGGGTGTTATTTGCATGAAAAATGACCGATTGTGATATATTAATAATGATGCCAAGGGTACTGAGAGGAAGACTCATGAAACCTCTTTTACGCTTGCATATTATGTGTTATGTAACTACATTAAAAGACATCAATGAGAGATGGACTGAGAGATGAGAAATTAGGTGACTGCTTTTAAAAATGATGGAAGACGTGTCTATTACCTTAATTTAATCTCAAACTGAGGTCCAAAAATAAGTGTTTTTTCTCCTCTTTGACAAAGTTGAGATGTCTGGCCGACTTGTACAGAGCAGCTATTGATAAAGAGTGTCTGGGTTGTTCCTCCTTCCACAAGTGAAATGTCTTTGATATTTTACATAAGCTTATGTGGGGAGGTTTTTACGCATTTCAGCCAAAATTGTTCCAGTGAAAAACACATCAGTTACTTTTCTAAATAGCCTGAGAAATACGCTAGGAATTTAACGAATCCTGTCTTTACCTCCAAAACATACCGTATGTGTTATTTAAGCAATGGAAAGTTAGTGTTGGGGAGTCTTTCAGTTCAGTAACATGTTATCTGATACAGCATCTTATCACAAGGGTTTGTGTCTAGTGTTTGACGAATCCACTGGGCCCATTTAATTGTGGCATGTATACCACAAAAAGGTCAATGTAATATGGCATAAATAGCCTAAATTTCCAGAGGAATCACAGTCATGGGAAACAGTTTATTGCATCATTAAATATTAAAAAAAAAAAAAAATGTTTGAAACTAACTGAAACAAACATTTAAAAGTATGAATCACTACTACTAATCACTGAGGATTGCAAGTTTTGAAAAAAGCTGAAAGTTACTTCAAATAAATGTGAACAAAACAAGACAGCAGTAAAGTTAAAGGTGGATCTAATGTTGCATTTTATTTTGAAACTGAATTTGAAGGAACTCTAAGAGTTGTTGCTTTGTGAAATCTGCCTTGTGATGAAATAAAGTAAGTCTAATTCATAATGTAATGGAAGAAGCGTCAGATAAGGAACTTGTTTCACTTATTGATTGACTTATTGATTCTTAAAGGAATAGTTCACCCAAAAATGAAAATTCATAACTCTTAAAAATATCTTCCTTTGTGTTCAGAAGAATAAAGAAATTTAAACAGATTTGGATCTACTCAAGGGTGAGTAAATGATGACAGAATGTTAATTTTTGGGTGAACTATTCCTTTAATGCAAGCTTGTAAGAAAGAGGTAGGATTTAAGTGGGCTAAAGTTAATTAAACCCAGATTAGGTCCAAAAAATTAAACACGTACATGGATACATTTTTTACACAATAAGATAAGATTCAGGTGAATTTCTATTTCTATTTCTAAAATCTTTGCTATCGAGATATCTTTTAACCTTTTTCTTTGAATGATTTCTTTTTTTTCAGCTTGTCCATCCGGCACATATAAACCTGAAGCAGTTTCTGGAGGTGTGAATACCTGTCTTCCTTGCCCCGACCCTCATCACACATCCAGCCCTGGCAGTACAGATGTATCAGACTGTGTGTGTACGGAGGGCTACAGACCACACAACAACACATGCCAAGGTGCTGGTCTATCTGCTTTATGTCTATGAACATATCTGCTAACATTTCTGTTTATAGATACGTGTCTGTATGTGTACTCTTTTCAAACAATAAATTTAATCCCACTCTCTTGTTCTCCCTACTGCAGCGGTGGTCTGTCCGGTTCTCTCTCCTCCAGAGAATGGCTTTTTTATCCAGAATGTGTGTAATAATCAATTTAACTCTGCATGCGGGGTGCGCTGTCTTATTGGGTTTGACCTGCAAGGAGATGGAATCAGACTCTGTCAGCCAGACGGGACCTGGTCAGGAGTTCAGCCGAGCTGCAGAGGTGAGGCACACCTGGATTTTACGACATCACCGATCCTGGAAAGGGGACAAAAACTAATTTATTCATCATTTTTCCTTTTGCTTAACTTTTTCTTTCATTAGCCTGCCCACTCCCCACTTTTGTGTGTTATTTTTTGCCTCTAATTCCATCTAAGCGGAAAACATATTGGTTTTATTGTCAGTTTATGTGTTACAGAATTGGAAGCTCAAAGGGCCTTTAGTCACCCCATATGTTTCGTCACCCCCAGAAAAGCTAATATACTGCAGCCTTTGAGTATGTATGCGTGTGTGTGGAGGGGCTCATAAAGCCATTTCTCTGCCTGTCGGCCTGCAGCGCTCTGAGTTCATGTGTGTTTAGATAGCTGGAAAGTAAACTCTAATGCTTTGCCAACTATGTGAGTGCTTACACACTTGAACAAATGAATACAATATGTATATGCACCTACGCACAAACACACACACATACACACACACAAGCCAAATCACACACTCAGACAGATGCATGTGTGCAAGCTGACCTGTTAAGAGTTCCCTTTCTTGTGACCTCAGGCCTAAAATAACAATATTTTGGTTTTTCTTTGTTTGGAAATAAATTACAGGTTTCAAATCCTAACCACAGTCTTAGCTACCAGCCACCCTTTTCTCAAGCATTTTCTCTTTTCCCTCCCATTTGCTCTTAAAATCTCTCTTCTTCTATAGTCTCTCCATTTCCATTTTTGTTTCTCCCAGCTGTCCATTTTAGCTTAGTGTCGTTCCATGGAATCATTTAAAGTTTGTCCAATACATCAAAGTTTTAATAACATAGGACCAAAGCTTCAGTGCGATGCTCTAACCCCTGTCTGGTGTGTGTGGTGTTTTCCCATAGTTCGCTCTTGCCCAGATCTTACTCCTCCACGCCATGGGGTACTGAACTGCAGCGAGCGGGCCGCCCCCTATAGGCTGGAGTGTTTGGTGCGATGTGAACAGGGCTATAGGCTGCAGGGCAGAGCCAGACTCACCTGTCTGGCCAACTCACAGTGGAATGGACCACAGCCCCGATGTGTCGGTAAGATCACAGCTCTGTGAGTGGGTATATGTTTACCACAAACCAAACAACCTACATTGTAGAGACCAACCTCAAGAGAGAACAGATTGATGAAGGAACTAGCTGTACGGGTTAAAGGAATAATAACGTTTCTGTTTGACCCTATGGACCACCCGCAGATTAAACTAGGGTTTTTTAAATCACAGTTTTCCCTTCAGAAAGCATTTGTAACATGCCTCCAATCTAATTATCACAAAAAGCTTTGTGATTTGTTGCATCTGAAATAAAGCTTCAGCTTTCGATTCCTGTATGTTTTATCTTAAATTTGGCTGCTTTATTATAAGTTATAGTGCAAAACAAACAAGCATTAAAAGGTATGTTAAACTAAAAAGTACAGCTTCACCCAAATATCTTTAATATCTTGATGTCAAAATAAAACAGCTTGTGATCCATTGTCACTTTACATTGTGTTCACCTCAGTAAACTTTTCACAGTTTGTTATTTAGCTATTAAAACATTAGTAGGAGCTTAATTACAGTTTAGTACAAAGATATATGTATAATAAATCTTTCATAAAGACAAGTTTTTACGAGTACAATTAAGAAAGTACAATTGAGTTGCATACAAACGTTTTTATTTTATTTTTTTATTTATCTCTTTTTAACTAATAGTTGTGCAGAATAAGTGCACAGCAAGACTCATTGTTCTGCCAAATTCAATCTTTAGTGACATATATTTTTGTGCAGTCAGATGTAGCAGCCACTTTGACTGCACAAAATGCCAGTTTTCCCCACAAACTTACAGAAATAGCTGTGTAGATTACTTACAAACTGTAATTTCTTAATGATTACAAATTACATGACAAAAAGTTTTGTTAGTACTGTGTTCCATTACACTACACATTTTAGGTAATATATTCATATTCACTGATTACTTTTTGACCTAACTCGTTTATCACATTGATTTAAAGTTAGATCATGTACCATACTGATATAAATATATAAATACAAAGAAAATATATTCCTTTCATTGTTAAAAACAACATGAAGTGCATTTAACATTACATGAAGAATTCCCAAACTGGGGTTCATAAAGTTTGTATATTAATAATAAATAATAAATTAAACAAATTAAAATAAATCAGTTTAAAATAACCCTGTAAATCAATTACAACAATTTGAAAAATGAAATATTTTATTTATTTACCTTCATGTAATGTGTAGGTGATTTTAGAAAGGAACATTTAAAATATGAAAAAGAGGAATTACGGAGAATCAGTAATTATGAAGAATTGATTGCTCTTATGTGAATATTATGTAATCATGTAATTAATAAAAAAGTAATTTAATCTAGTTGCATGTAGTTAGTTTTTAGAATCTAATTACATAATCCAGATTACATGTACCCGGCATCCCGTATAAAAAATCATCTGTGATCATCTGTGGCAAGACAAAATACTCTTGTATAGCTTTTAACAACTTGCTTCTTGATTAACTATGTTCATCCTTTCGGTCAGTATTGCTTTGCTCGTCTCGATTTCTTTAATCTTTTTTAGTTAGATCGTTTGGACTGATATTTCAGCAATGCCTTTGGTCCATTTAAATTGTATGACATGTTTTCTTGTCTTCACTGTAATTCTTTGACTTGATTTCTTTCTGTGCTCGTCATTCTCTCTTGCTTTGGCAGTACAGGGTGAGCCAGATGTCAGATTGAAAATCATTTGTTTTTTGCGAGTGTGCGTGTGTTGAGGTTGTTTCCAAGAATGTCAAGCAGTGTGGTCAACAACCGCTCTTACATTTCCCTTTCTGGAGATATTTTTGCACTCTCTTTCTCACTCTCTCATTCTTTTGATTTATCTCTGCGGAAAATGTGTGTTGTTTATTTTTCACTGTATTTCATTTTTTTCTTTCTTTCTAAGAGGTGCGCTGTCCTCCAATTGTTACTTTGAAGCATATCAGTTTGTCACCCCCTACCTGTGGGGAGAATGAGGTCAGGACGGGAGCGTCGTGTCAGTTAACCTGTCCTCGTGGTTACAGTCTCATTGGAAAATCTGAAGTCAGATGTCTGACTTCTGGAGACTGGAGTGACAGTTTGCATAAAGCAACCTGTACAGGTAATTTGTTTTTCAGTTTGTATTTATAATGGCATAAAGTGTTATGTTTTGCCTATCCCTGTGCATGTACACGTGTGGCTGAAACCTCCCTTTTTGTTCTGCTGTAAAATGATGTGTTGCAGTGGGACAGATGTGCTGCCAGTAAAACAGGTGCATTAAATTTGTTGCTGCAAAACCTTTAAGATGATGAAGAACAGAATAAGTGGAAGATCATCAAACAAAGTTACACCATTGTGTAAAACTAAAGAATTCCAAGATCATAAAAACTCAAAACTGCCCCTCCAAGCTGGAACCAAACAAAGGATCAATTAGTTTTGGCCTTCACTTCTGAACCTCTAGGATTTACTGACGAGAGGAGAGATTGTGTTTTCTGTATTTATGTGAGTTTGTGGCTCATCAGTGTCTATAGAGATTAAGGCAAAAGACAGAGCATTTGCATTTGATCCAGGTTCTTTCTAGGGCCTATTAGTCTAATGATAAAGTATTTATTTAGCTTGGAGGGACAGCAGAGGCTGTGTGATTAATGAGCTTTGCTCCAAGCTGGTTGTGAGATTAGTCAGTCGATTGCTTTCAACAAAGCAACACCAACAAATTCTCTGTGCACATAGACTTAACATGAATCTAAAGTCATATCATTAAAGGAACAGACTTATGGGTTTGGAATGATGTGAAAACAAGGGAATCATGACAGAACTGTGAATTTTTGTTCTCTTTTGGCCCTATTACTGGCCCAGTGAAGTATTTGTTTGGCTTGGATAGAGAGGGCAGACTACGTGATTAGCATGTTATACTCTGAACTGCATGTGATAATGATACACCTCTGTAAATAGATCATATCGCTGCAACACCAAGTACTTCTCAACATGAATCTAGACTCACATCATTAAACAGAGTTCACCCAGGAATCATTTACCTCCCTTTACTTTTTTCTGTTTCAGTGAACACAAAAGGTGATATTTAGCAGAATGTTCAGTGTTTTTTTTCTAAACACTAAAAAAAGCATTTTTGTCTTTATTCTCGAGGTAAAATATCTAAACAGAAAATAGTAAATAATTTTCATTTTTTTGCGTTGAACTGTTTAGACTTTTTTTTAAATGATAAAATTCCACTCCAAAAGTCGACATTTTTATACTACAGATGGTTTACATAGAGCATACGATTATAGATGAGATAGTTCGAGGTAATGAGTGACATCATTATGGTGTGTTTACATCAGTAATTGAATCAGTAATTGGTAATGGTGTTGACGTTATGGAGACTTGCAAGCCCTGAACTGATTTTCTCTTCTGTAGATGTAGAGCCTCCATGGATTCAGTGTCCTGGTGATGTCATCACGGAGACAGATGAACATCAGAGGTCAGCTAACATCAGTTTGAATGCACCCATGCTTGGGGACAATTCTGGAGATGAGGTGAGTTTTACATCAGCTATTTGACTTTTTATTTTCCATATTGAATCAGAGGCTCAGGTTTTGTGTAATCGTTTTAAAACGAGGGATTGCCTTTCTACCTCAGGTTGTGGTGCAGGTGACCCCTGTTCTAAACCCCAATGCAGCCTTTCCCTGTAGGAACTGAGCTCATAACATACACAGCGACCGACCGCACTGGAAACAAGGCCAACTGCTCTTTCACCGTTACTGTAGTTGGTGAGGTTGGATTCCATCTACAACTCATAGTAATTTACATGGTCTTATTTAAATGTTTTGTTTTTGCCAAAGCACTGTAATATATTATTTTTTACCTTTTGCAGTATAATTGATTCATTGTTTTATACTTTGTTCTCTTAGATATGGAACCACCCTTGATTGATAGGTGCCGATCTCCACCCACCGTTAAAGCCACTGCGAAAAAAACTGCAGTTTACTGGGAAGAACCTCAGTTTTCAGACAATTCGGGTAAATGCAAATTTATTTTTTAAGAGCATGACAATGGCAAAAAAGTGTTTAAAGGTGCACTAAGCAGAATTTCAAGTTAGGCTGCATGTTTTCTGGCAAAAGATATCATCAGTCACTCCTTTAAATAGGACAAAGGTATATTCATTTGGTTGTGCTCAAGTAATTTAACACAATCTTTTACTCTATTTGAATAAATGTCAGCAGCAAATACAGGAACAATGTCAATTGTAAGGCCATGTTTATACTTTAATGTTCAGAAAAAATAGTAAACAGGTCCAGAAAATATGGACCTTACTGGAATGGTCTTGAACCTGTTGCGTGAGAAAAGGAATCTTCAGGAATACGTTTGGTAGAATCATCACAGAGAGGCTTCGATTCAGGACACCTGTGGAGGTTGAATGGGGTTGAATGAACTTTTAGTAGCTGTAAGGAATGGAAATGGTTTGATTTATGAACATTTTAAGAACTCTGGGAAGGAAATGTTTTCCTACAAAAAATATTTATTGATTTGGCGCCTTAAGCAACGATAAGGACTGGAGTCAGGATTTTGGTCTTGGACAGGTAAAAATTAATTTAGTTTTATGCTACAACTGCAAATACAGTGAACAAAGAAAGAAATTAAGTTTATTATACAGTGGTTATAAAGTATGGAGTTAACCACAGTTGTTGTGTTAGAATAAGACAAGACGAGAATACATAAGATAAATTATCTGCACACAAATGCATTCGTGCAACTGCACATGCACTGCAGAATCTGCAAGATAATTAATTTTGTTCTTAACCAGTTCAGACGTAAATGCACAGGCACACACACACTTTTCCAGAGAGAAGTTCCAGGGCTATTCCAAACTGTCTGACAAATGTCTGGGTCTGCCGGGTTTTGGAGGGAGTTTTGTCTGTACTAAATATAAACCAGCGTCAGGGTGTGGGCATGGAAAAACAAAACATGCTGACGTTGGAGTAGTGTGGTGTGACGTCGACAAGCAGCCTCAGTGTGGTCACAAAACCTTTTTTTAGTAGATATATGTATGAGGGTTTCATTACAGTTGTGGCTACTGATATGTGCATGCAAATAAGCATGTGTGTTTTTGAGTGTGTGGAGTGTATATGATCCTTGAAAGACTCTATTGTCTGACCGCAGTGTAGCACCCTTAGTTCTGTGTCATTAAACAATCTAGCAATTACTCTCCTCTGGCACCAAGGCCTATTATTCCCAGGCCTCGTGAGGAGCAGTACAGTAGCATAGCACCCTTTGTAGGACTTTGTGGTTGACCAGAGCGAGTCCTTGTGGAGCTCCACATTGCTCCCTGTGGTAATGTTTGTGAAAGTACCTGTTACATCACTGGCTGATGCCAGATTGCACAACTAAAGCGATCTGTCTGCGATATTGCAAACAGATGCAGGCATATATACAGTACACTGCATGGCCAATAATATGTGTGCACCCCCCTCTAATCAACAGGTTTAGCTATTCTAGTAATTCCAGTGAAGATAAATCTCAATGCTACACCGCACAGTGACGTTCTAGGGAATTGTGTGCTTCCAAATTTGTTGCAACATTTTGGGGAAGACACTTTTATGCTTGAGCATGATGATACCCCTGTGCATAAAACAAAGTCTGCAGAAAAACTGATAACTGAGTCTGGTGTGTAAGAACTTCTCTGGCCTGCACAAAACTCAGACCTGGCTTCAACTGAACACCTTTGGGATGAATTGGACACGCTTTTGTCTGAATGGGAACAAATCCTGCAGCCATGTTCCAGCATCCAGTAGAAAGCCTTCCCACAAGGTTATAGCTGCAAAGAGAGAGATTAATACAGATGTTGTTTTTGTTTTGCAAATTAAATATATAGGCACATATTGATTTTATGTTCAATACTGTACCAAACTTTGGGGTCAGTAAGATCTTAAAATGTATTTAAATTACATGGCAGTTTAAGTGATAATGTGAAATAGTTTTCTTATTTAATATAATTTATATTTATAGACTTAATATAAAAAATGCAATTGGCAAAACTGTATTTTAGCTGCTAATATACTAGTCTAATGTCACATGATCTTTCAGAAATCATGCCAGTATGCTTCAGATCAATTTAACTCATCTGCAATGAACAAAGTTTTTTTTTTTTTTTTTTTATCTTACTGGCCCCAAATTGAAAGGTTGTCTATATAATATGCTTCCTAGCTTGTATTAAGTAATCTGTTTATTTTTCCTTTTCAGGAGCCTATCTGAATATATCGAGTACTCACTCATCTGGAGATGTATTTCCTATTGGAGAAAGTTTAGTGTACTACACAGCCACAGACCCTTCTGGAAACAACCGTACCTGTGAACTCATTATTACCGTACAAGGTACTTTATGTTTGCATGGACGTTGCATGGACTGTCTCATTGCTGATTAAGATGTCATTCCACAAAGCATGCTTTATTTTCTTAAGAAATAAAGTACTTTGCTATAATCTGACTTTGGATCTGTCTAGTCGATTAAGCTAAATGCTGTGATTTTTTTTCCAGATTGCACTGTTTAAATAAACTAATTAATTCAGTGGCGCTAAAGGCTGTTTCTAACCTTAGGTTCAACCTGCGAGAAGCCATTCGTCCCAGTGAATGGGGATTTCTCATGTGCCAAGACAGAGGAGGGAACAAACTGCTCTCTGATATGCAGACAGGGTTACAGTCTCACCCAGGATGCCGTGCACAGTTACTTCTGTGCCAATAATGGAATCTGGGAGCCGCCCCGCTCACCAGACAGACCTGATTGCTCCCGTGAGTATTGCTTCACTCTTGCCCAACATTTGTCTTTCATTTTTGCTCTACTGTTTTACACTTCTAGATTTAGACATATACTGTCTTACTGTCATATACAATGCACAGATACATTTTTGTGTTTTTCTTTGAGTTTCTGTATGTGTCTCCTTTGTATCTCTCATTTATAGTGAACAGAATTGCAAACAATGGCTTTAAGCCTTTTGAGATGTTGTTTAAAGCATCTCGCTGTGATGACTTTGACTTGCTGAAGTCCTTCACGGGGGAGTTTTCAACTGTCCTTAAAGATATGGTGAGATATGACACACAAATATATAGACATGTAAATGTACTGTGGCTATATGCCTTGGCATCAAGGCATATTGTTTATTTTTTTTATCATAATTCCATAGGTCCCTAAAATCTGCGGGGGAGATGATGTTACCTGCAAACTGGAAATTACTTTACCTGGACAGTGTCTGGAGTATAACTATGATTATCCAAATGGATTTGCTATTGGTAAATAAGGGCATGCCTTTTTACTAAGCTGTATCATTATTGTTTTAAATTGTGTTTGGTAACTGAAAAAGCTAAAAAAAGAAAATAAAAAAAAAGTTCAATAAATTTAATAAATGTAAGTTCAAGACTGGTAGATTAATTACTAACTAAAATACAAATTAAATTAACACAATTAAATAAACAATTAAAAAATTATTTATATTTCTTACATTTGTTTTTACATTATTTTCTTAAAGATTTAACTTGTCATAAAATTTTAACTTTTTTTCCTCTCCTCAGGTCCTGGAGGATGGGGCAATAATTGGGGCTCTCAGAATGGCCAGGACTATGCATATTTTGACACTGGTTTTGCTCCCGAGCATCATTTGCAGCAAGATGGTGCATCACAGCATGGCTATCACATGAGGACCAAACGCCACCGTAAAATCAATGGCCCTACCAGAGAGCAAAAGATACAAATACATTTCAACATCACAGGTAGAAAAATACCAACTATTAAGTTAATAGTTAGGCTCTGTTAGAAAATTACATTTACATCCAAAGCTAGTTGCAACTTCTGCCAACACCATTCCTTTTTCCCAGCAAGCATCCCACTGCCCTTGTCGAGGAATGACTCAGCGGAAATAGTCAATCAAAGACGTTTGCTGAGGGCACTTGAGCAGCTGACCAATCGGCTTAAGCGGACACTGAGTAAACAGCCATTCTCTACCTTCCATGTGTCGTCAGAGATGATTGTAGCGGACCCCAAATCCTTGGAAAGTAAAAAAAAAGCAACGCTCTACTGCCAGCCAGGGTCTGTTCTCAAAGGCAGGGTGTGTGGTGAGTTCAGAAATGAAAAACGTTGAATGAAATCCACAAGATACATTCAAAAGGGCACATCTGATATAGATTCCAGATTAAAAATGTGACAGGCTTTTAAGTGTTTTTGGGTTAGGGTAAATAGCTATAAACATCTGGAAAACATTTGTGGCAAACTATTTTGTTTGCTGAAAATTTGCCACAAATTAACTGCAAGTTTACCATAAAAAAGTGCCAGCAAGTTGCATATGAATGGGCAACAAAAACCTTTGTGACCTCTTTATTGTTTTTGACCCATAGTGCAATGCCCAGTAGGGACTTATTTCTCCCTGGAGTATGGTGAGTGTGAGAGCTGTTGGAGAGGGTCGTATCAGGGTGAGGAGGGGCAGATGGAGTGTAAGTCATGCCCAGATGGCTTCTCCACTCCATACCTCCATTCACGCAGCCAGGCAGAGTGCAAAGGTAATCAGTAAGCTTGATTTATTAATCTAAAATGACCTTTCTATATGTTTGTTCATAAACCTACTTATCACTCCATTCCATTCCAGTAGAACAGTACTTATAATGTAGATGCAATCTCTAAATGTGTCTCTGTGATTGTGTGTGTGCATACCTGCATGTGTGTGCATGTTTCCAGCACAGTGCCAGCCTGGCAGCTCGTCATTTACCGGATTGGAGACCTGCGAGTCCTGTCCTTTAGGGGAGTACCAGCCAGATTTCGGTTCTCAGGCCTGTCTGCCCTGCCCTCCCACCACGACCACTGTCAATAGAGGGGCTCTGGATGTCAACGAGTGCGGTGGTGAGATGTAACAATTATTACTAAAACACACATAAGAAATGCATACACATATAAGATAAGCATAAAAGCTATAGATTTAAAACAAAATTAAAAATTTTTCCTCTCTATCTTTCCAGTACCATGTTCTGCGGGTCATTTCTCTCGGACAGGTCTAGTTCCATGTTACCCATGTCCCAGAGATTATTACCAGCCTGAGGAGGGCCGTTCCTACTGCCTTTCTTGCCCCTTTTATGGTACCACCACAATAACAGGGGCCAAAGCTATCCAGCAGTGCTCCAGTATGTTTTTTTACATTTATTCTATTTATCTTTGTTTTCCTGCTGTCAAGTACACTACCATTCAATTTTGTGTATTGTGCTTACCAAAAAAGTTGTATTGCAAAATGTTTAAAAAAAAAAAACTTAAATCTTAAAAAAACACAGTTTTCTATTTTTAATTATTTTATAATGTAATTTATTCATGTGATGGCTAAGCTGAATTTTCAGCAATCATTACACCAGTCTTCAGTGTTGCATGATCCTTCAGAACTCAATCTAATAGGCTGTTTTGGTGCTTAAGAAAAATTTCTTATTATTATCCATTTTTAAAATTGCTTTATATTTTTAGGATTCTTTGATGAATGGTAAGTTAAAAAGAACAACATTTATTTGAAATTGAAATCCGTGCGGAATAAAAATTCTGTAAAGATTTTAGTGACCCCAAACTTTTGAATGGTAGTGTATGTGTCCAGGTCTGATGCTGGTTATTAATAGTGTATGCATGTAATGTCTGCATCACCAGTAAAAAATAATGGTTGTTTCCAGTCTTCTAAACAGCTTATTATAGGTAGGAAGCATTTTAACATAAATAAATGTCAGGCTTCACCTTTAATGTGATATGAAGTGGTGCAAGACCATGGTGTGTAGAGGGTTTCTTCATTCATTCATCCATGGAATATATAGGTCATTTTCTGTGGGTAGGTGTATGAACGATTTGCAATGAGAATCCAATGCACATAATGGAATCTGATTCTCTGTACACGCAGGAAAAAAGTGCCTCAGTGTGGAAAAGATGAGGATGATGAATGCCTTTGGAAAATGTTTTCCAGTTTTGACAGCAGAAATTCTCCTCTTTCACATCTTTTTTATGCGTGTGTTGTGCTTATTCTGTCTGTTTCATTTTCTCGTTTCTGTCTCCTCCTTGTACTTTTTTTCCCTCTTTTCTCTTGGTCTGACTCAGGCTTTGGCTCTAGTTTCCTGCCTAAAGAGGAAAGTGCAACTGCAGAGCCAGAAGTTGTTGTGAGTAAGGATTATCAAGCCAGTAGCCAGGTGAGTCGTCTTCCCACTCAGTTGGTACCCAGATCTTTGAAATTAATCTTTTAAATGTGTTCATTGTATGTTGGGATCACTCTAAAAAGAATTTGGACCTTTGCATTAAATACTATAATTTAATGCTATTAATTTAATGCCTTTGCATTAAATACTAAATACCAATTGTCTTATTTCAAGGGAAGATAGCACAAAAAACATTTTACAAAAGCATTATATCATGTTCCTAATTTATTTGATTCTAATTTAGGAAAACCTGACATCATAAGGCCCCTAAATATTTTTTACTTTAGTTAAAATATTACTAAAGAAAGTTCCTGTATCATTTTGTTTGAAGGTGCCAGTTGCTTTGCTATTTTTGAAAATAAAATGTAAAATTCAGATATGTTTTTGGTCAATATTGAACCTTACCTATTGTTGTTGCCTATTGTGTTGTTGTATTATTGTTGGTGTCACAGCACCCCCTGGGGTCTGAAGTAAAATAGCTGAAAATCTAGTTCTTTTCTCTGCCACAGATGTTCCATGAATGTCTCCTGAATCCATGTCAAAACCAAGGAACTTGTGAGGAAGTCGGCGTTGGATATGTATGCACCTGTCTTCCAGGATTCACAGGTTTGGCATGTTCTGTAGCCATAACTCACTAGTAACATTGAAAAACCAGCTGTTAAGTCCAGTCGACTTTCTAAAGCGTTGCCCTATGTACAGTTTTCTCATACTTTCTGTAATTCTACATACTTCAGTGTGTTTCAAGTTGTTTTTGGGACATATCAATTGGGCCAGCTAAATTTGTTTCAATAATTCAGTTAGTCTGGTAATATGCTATATAGTTTTGATAGATTTAACTCAGCCTCTGTGGTTGAGATGAATCTCTGCCCACTTTTTTTCTAATTTTCCTCATTCAATGCCCTACAGGAGCCAAATGTGAGAGCGACATTGATGAATGTGATTCTATTCCTTGTCAAAATGGTGGCTTGTGCAGAGATGGCATGGGAGATTTCCAGTGTCAGTGTCAGCCTGGGTTTGTAGGTAAGATAAAGTGACATCAGCTTTAGCTTCACTCTGGGGAATCCCAATGTAACTGTAAAAGCCGAAATGTTTGAGACAATTAAACCACAAATCCAAAATTCCTCTCTGTTGAGGGTTTTGAAACTTTCCTTAAGTCTAACCATTGTGATGGATTTAGCTGTCTCTGAATCTCTTGAGTCTGGCAGTGGAACTACACAAGCTCTCATTCTCAGAACCTTACAGCACTTTTTCCATTCAGGCCATTGTCTCTCCTCTTTAAAACGTGGCCATGATTAAGCATGTGGCTGCCCTAGATATGGAGAATTGCATTGAAGTGTTTTTGTTCTTCTTCAACTGTGTGTGTATGTCTGAGGTGTTTTGATTGAGGTGTCAAGAAAATCCAAAAGAAAATAATTGAAAGTACGAGTCAAATCAAAACAAATATAATAAAATATGATTTCAAACAGTGTACTTAAGTAATAATATTCAACATTAGCCATGTTTCCATCCACTTTTTATGCTTTTCTATTATTGATAATGTAAAAATGGCTAAAAAGTTAGCAAAATCATTTTATTTTTATAATGATAAAATGTGCTGAAATAAAATGACATCATCATTTAAAAATGGAAGTCTGCCCAGAGACCAATAAATAGTACGGTCATGTAAATTCTAACAGGAATATTTAAGTATTGACTGCTTATTGATTGTCACCAGTGTAAGGTAAAATTATATTTCATATGTTTTTGTGTGTGTCTTGTTGTATATTTTGTCTCTGGAAGGCTTGTTGTGCGAGGCAGATGTGAACGAGTGCCACTCTTCTCCGTGTTTGAATGGAGGAAGCTGCATAGATGAAGTCAATCACTTTACCTGTATCTGTCTAGAGGAATTCACAGGTCAGCACCTCACCTCTGTTGCACCGGTTCAATTACATATAATATCATTAATACATTAAACTGAAAGTTCTTAAGTTGTAGCGCACCAATCGAGCAACAAGGAATATGTTTGTCATTTACATCTAGGTCCACGTTGTGAGTTGGAAATAAATGAGTGTGCTTCCAGCCCATGTCAAAACGGAGGTGTCTGTAAAGATTTGGAGGGTGGGTATTTCTGTACATGTCCCCAGGGATTCAGTGGCAACAATTGTGAGGTTGATGTTAATGAATGCTACAGCGCCCCCTGTCTGAATGGAGGAACATGTAGGGATGCTGTCAGTGATTTCAGGTTAGTGAGGAAACCTTTGGAGAAACTGTTTGTGTTTTAGAAGGATGGTTACAATGCATTGTATTTATTACATCTGATTTATGATTGGTAATAGACTTTGTCTCACATTTGCAATCAGGTGTGATTGTGTGAATGGATACAAAGGCAGACTATGCCAGGTGGACGTAGACGATTGTGATCCAAATTTGTGTTTGAATGGAGCGACTTGCGTGGATGGGGTGGCCTCTTTCACCTGCCGATGCCCTCCTGGGTTCAACGGAACCAGGTGTGAGACAGGTATAGAGGGAAAGAGATGAAAAAATCATGGAAAATCATCATCATAGAGAGAAGTTTTACAGAGGCTTCTTAGAGACAGTCTTTGTGCCACGTTCATTTTTTTTTCCAACTCCTCTAGAGTTAAACAGTTGAGTTTTACCATTTTTTTAATCTATTCAGCCGATCTCCAGGTCTCCTAGCACTTTTAGCTGTACCTTAGCATAGATCATTGAATCTGATTAGACCATTAGCATCACGCTCAAAAATTACCATGGAGTTTCTATATTTTTCCTATTTAAAACGTGACACTTCTATTGTTACATTGTGTACTAAGACCAGTGGAAAATTAAAAAGTTGCAATTTTAAAGGAACAAAGAAATAAAAATAATCCCCAGCAGTTTCGGGCACTGCATAATATCATTGTGCCTACTGTAGCCATGGTAGGGCAGCAAAGGTCCTTTTAAAGCCTATTTTCAAAAAAGTGGCATGTTCCTTTAAAATGCATTCCCAGAAAATTAACTAGCAGCGTTTAAAATGATTCAGAAGATTATTTATTTTCACACCCTGCTACACAGAATACATTTTTCATAGAAGTTTTCAGATAAAGTTTGATCTACTGTGACACCAAACAAATTTTTCAGAACCAAAAACTTCCTCCCCAGTTAAAAAAGGTAATTTATTAGAATTAGGCTACAAAAATATTTGCTTTGAACTTCTGCATCCTTCTGACATCAGATAGATGAATGTTAGCTATAAGAAAATTATTTAGAATTTATTTTTATAAATAAAGTAATTTTTAAATATGTATTTTTTTTTAAGGTAACCTAATTTGACATTACAAGTTAACCACAAATATACTGATTACAATTTTTTATGAATGTTAAGATAATTAATATGACCACTTCATAATTAAATATAATCTGCTGTCTTTTCCTTTTTTTAAACAGAAATGCCCTACTCTTTTGATCTGGAGTTTGAAGTTTCTGGCATCCATGGATATGTGATGATGGATGGTCACATGCCATCACTTACGCAGATCACATGTACATTTTGGATGAGGTCGTCAGACACTATTAACTATGGAACTCCCATCTCTTACGCGGTGAAGGAAAGTGACAATGCCTTCCTCCTCATTGACTATAATGGGTAAGAGCTTTATTTAAAAGTTTCAAAATGTGCATTTAGATAACTAAGCTAAATATGGTTACAAGCTATGACCTGTTTAACATTTTTACATTATACAAGTTCATTTTAGATACACCTCTTGTTTATCTCTCTTCCCTTTTGTTTCTCTGTTACTTTCAGATGGGTCTTATACATTAATGGCAAGGAGCGGATCACTGACTGCCCGGCAGTAAATGATGGCCTCTGGCACCATATTGGTGTGTCATGGTGCAGCGAGGATGGTGATTGGAGAGTTTATATTGATGGGAGCCCTTCAGATGGAGGGAAAGGACTATCCGTTGGCAGTACTATACCAGGTTGACATTTTTACCTAATAAATGAATTCAGACAAACTGCCAGTTCATTAAGACACTTTTATTGCTTATGTTTTTTTGGGTTTTTTTAATTGTCCTGAAACTGAAATGTCATTAAACAGGAGGGGGTGCTCTGGTACTTGGACAGGATCAGGACCAGAGGGGAGATGGCTTCAACCCAGTGGAGTCCTTTGTGGGCACTCTAAGCCAGCTTAATATATGGAACTATGCTTTAACACCACAGCAGGTAGCAATTTATACACATTCCTTATTCTTACTCTTAAGTTAACAGAGTACAAAATTCCCTGAGACTGAAAAAATTAAAAAAGTATATATTTCTACTATTCTCAGATCAAGTCTCTGGCCAGTAGCTGCCCACGTGATCTGCAGAAAGGGAACGTATTTGCATGGCCTGACTTCTTAGGAGGAGTCACCGGCCGAGTAAAGACCAGCAGCAAGAGCGTTTTCTGCGCTGGTAAGATTCAAGCTATATACAGTATTAATATCATTCAACCATGTGTGCATCACACTGCTGTCCTTTTCCAGAGCATTTTTAATTTTAGGACACTAACTACCACACAGTACTCATACTAATCAACAGTACTCATATTTTTATGAAATGTTATGAAATGTATCCTTATATGTACCTACCTAACACACATAATTAATCATGAAGATTTTGGAATACTGGATCAGATATCAGTGACATAAGTATGTTTCTATGTAGTGGTGAGATGTAACATTTATTGTTTTTGTCTTTGTAAGATTGCCCCCTGGTGGATGCTTCTGTTCCTCAACTGCGCGCATCCACTAAATCTGTGAGTCCTGGCTCTAAGGTGCAGTTCTCTTGCAGTCCCGGGTTCTATCTGGTGGGGGAGCCAGTGCAGCAGTGTCTAAACAGAGGCCAGTGGAGCCACGCAGAGCCAATATGTGAACGTGCGTGATGTGAATGCACAAATATGCAACAGAGGATGCACAAAAGCATACAAGGCTGTTTAAACAAGCACATGTTCAAAATAACCTTAACACCCACATTTATATAAATATACTTAAAATGTACTGATATACAGTCATGAAAATTAAATTGAACATTTTCAAATGTAGTTAAACACATTCCATAACACAAATAGATTAATAGGTGCTTGCATGTACTCCATATACTCTCAGTACTAGAATCAGCATTAATCTGTACAAGGGCTTTTCTCTTTGTAGGTGTGGAATGTGGTCCTCCACCTGACCTGGAGCATGGGCAGTATTATGGAGAGGATTTCTATGCTGGGAGCACAGTTCTTTATCAGTGTAAACCGGGGTTCTACCTGCTGGGGGAGAGTAAGATGTTGTGTACCAACAATGGTAAATGGATTGGCAACCCACCTGCATGCCTGGGTAAGATACACAGCAAATCAGGGAAAGAACCTGAGAGAAGCTTTCAGTAGACAATAGGTCTATACCAGAGTTATTAAGCATAACAGGTGCATCTGAAACCTAGAGTATCATTTACATTGTTTGTCCTTGTTATGTTGGTTTGTGCTCATATTACAGATGTGGATGAATGTTCTCTGGGATCTGAATGTGATGAGCATGCTAGTTGTCAAAACACTGATGGTTCTCATATATGCACCTGCATACCTCCTTACAGTGGGGATGGAAGAAACTGTACAGGTAACGCAATCTCATATATAGGACATATATAGTTTCCACTTGTAGACCGGATGACTGCACTTACAGCCCACCCTTAACATGTTTTTTAATTAAAGAAAATATTTTTTGTTATTCTCACTAGAGCCGGTAAAATGTAGAGATCCAGGTTTTCCTGAGTTTGGGCACCGTGAGGGCAGTAATTTTATCATGGGCAGTGAAGTGGTCTTTTCCTGTAAGGAAGGCTATGAATTGATTGGCTCATCCCATCTATCCTGCACAGAAGAAGGAATTTGGAAGGGAGATGACCCATACTGCAAAGGTAGGCCATTTGCATATAAATACTATTAAAATTAAGTATACTTTCAACGTTTTTAACATTAGGAGAAGGAGAAGCATTTCTTGGGACCCAAATCAGCATAAGGGAGTTATTACTGAAGGATCAACTTACACTGAATACTGGAAAATGGCTGCTGAAAATTCAGCTTTGCCATAACAGGAATTAATTGAGTTTGTTCTTATATTAAATAAGAAGACAGTTAATTCAAATAGCACTTATATTTCCCAACACAAACAAATTGTTTCTCAATCCCAATGGGAAACTGGCTTGATTATGGAGATATAAAGTCTCTGTGTGTATATATAGGTACCTAATTAAAAAAATTGATCGGTTTTGTTCAGCCCATGTTACTGGAACAATTTAGCAGTTAACAATCCAGCAGACTGAGCATTATCCTCCTGAACCTCAGCCAGCAGCTTTTATGAGGCTTTTATACTGTGTCATCTCACATTACTGTATGTCAATCAGAGTTACATGTATTTTGTTTTGATGGATTCCCGAAACACTCTGGATGCATTTCAGTGATTTAATGTAATGATGGCGACAATTACTGTCTGAAGTCTGCACTTCACTGAAAACACTGAGCATGAGCTGTTTCTAATGATTTCCACCAACAGCCCTTTCCTGTGCTCATCCTACTCTCCCTGAATATGGAATCATGAATGGGTCAAACTTCACATACGGAAGCAAGGTGACTTTCAGGTATCACTGTCACTGTTAGATGTAGAGTCAGTTTCTAGAGGTATTGTATAGTGAATTTTAAAAAGAACTGTTTAAATTTGATAGAGACTACTTTTGTTTAATAACATAATGGGAAAGGACAATATTTTTGTGTGTTAATTTTAAATATCCTTTTCATTTTCTGCTCTGCCACAGTTGTGAGAAAGGCTTTGTACCTCAGGCACCAATAGAAAGCCAGTGTCAATCTGATTTAAAGTGGAGCAGAGAGCCCCTCGTTTGTCAGCCTATTAGCTGTGGTGAGCCCCCAGTGGTGGATTATGCTGAGTATACCCTCAACGGGAAAGTGTACCTCTCCACACTAACCTACACATGCATAGAAGGATACAGGTAAAATTTGATACGTTTTTATTACTGACTTTATGAAAAGTGTTCAGGAACAGTATAGGATAGGGGTCAGCAACCTTTTTTGTCATAAAAATGCAATTTATAATGCACTAAGAACATTAAAAATAATGCCACTGATTTTGGCTCATGTGCATTAGGTGCATCATGTGCCAACCCCTGGTATAAACAGGAAAATATTTTAAAATAGTTTGGTTCTTATTTGGTTCTTATACAATCTAGATGTCACAGAATATATAGACTTTCCTGTTTTTTGGTGTTAAGATTGCAGGGTGCCATGGAACTGAAATGTGAGTCATCAGGAGAGTGGGCATCTCCTCCCCCCATGTGTGCCAGAGTGGACTGTGGCAAACCTCCTCCTTTGAAGGATGCTGTGATTAAGGGCGATAACTTTACACTGGGTAGCAGGATCATCTATGTTTGCAAAGAGGGGTAATTAACATCATATTTTTGCTGCCACAGGATTCAAAAAGATTGTAAACTGATATTTGATGACCTATTAAATATATTTTTAGTCACTATGGTAATGATTTGCAAAATATGTCTTATTGTAGTTACACCCTCCTTGGTGTAGAAACTCAGGAGTGCCTCCCAAGTGGCAACTGGACTCGTAATTCTTCCCAGTGTGTTCCTCGATCTTGTGGACCACCACCCCAAGTTGACCATGCCTTACCTGACACAGGACATCAGCTTTTTGGAGACACTGCTATCTACTTCTGTGATGATGGCTACACTTCTGGTAACAATACAAAACTTCACTGCAATGCCCAAGGTGTTTGGGCACCCCCAGATGGATTTGGCATTCCTCACTGCATTGCCAACTTCTGCCTGCGTCCCCTGGATTTACCTCATGCCATTTTGGACTCCATCAACAAACCAAAGTATGCAAGCAACACAGAGGTCAGCTACAAGTGTGAGGAGGGCTTTGTTCTCAACACAACAGGAACCCTGAAATGCATGATAGGGGGAGAGTGGACACCCTCACCTTTGGACATTGGCTGTATGCCTGTCAGATGCTCGAAGCCAGACAGTATTGAGAAGGGCTATGTAAGTGGGAACAATTACAGTTTTGGAGCGGTGATTGCATACAGCTGTGATAAAGGGTATTTTATTCGAGGAGAAAAGAGGAGAATATGTAAAGCCAACGGTGAGTGGGGAGGTGTCTTGCCCACATGCCAACCTATTTCCTGCCCCAGCCCACCTCGCTTGGCAAATGGTTTTATCCAGGTAAATACAATACTGTTTCCCAGTAATTCATAATATATTTGTACCATACTGATTTAGTTCTTAGTGTTTATTCCTAGTGTATTTAGACAAAATATAGTAGAATTTTTACTTTAATGCATCCCTAATAAGGAATATTTGTACATTTTGAGTGTTTCATTTAAATAATTCATAATAAATATGTATAATTTTTTTCCCCTATAGGGCCAAATAAGAAAGAACAGCTACGTATATAGCAGTAGAGTAACCTATGCTTGCAATGATGGTTATCGACTAACTGGAAAGCCTGACCGTATATGCATGGCCAACAAGCAGTGGTCAAACAACAATCTTCCTGTTTGTGTCCTTCTCACCTGCCCTACCCCACCTGATATCAAAAATGGCCGTTATCACGGCTCCACCTTCGAAGTTGGCAGCAAGGTGGAGTTTACCTGCAATGAAGGATATGAACTTATTGGAGATCCTATATGGACTTGTTTAAAGTTTGGAAATTGGGACAAGGCCGTAACCCCACGTTGTTCCCCAGTACAGTGCCCTGAACCACCTTTAGAGGAGAATCACCTTGTACTGCGTGGATTAGATTCTGACTCAGGAATTGTGGAGCTTTCTTGTGAGGAAGGGTATGTTCTCCATGGAGCACGAACTCTTCGATGTACACCGTCGCAGGAGTGGAATGATTCCTTTCCAATCTGCAAACAAGTCTTTTGTGGACCTCCCCCTGAGGTTGCCTTTGGTGACCCATCTGACTCACTGTCTTACTTTGGTAGTGTGGTGACCTACTCTTGCATGGATGGTTTTACGCTTCAGAAAGAAGCTTCTGTCCGCTGCCAGGCAGATGGGAACTGGAGTAAACCCTATCCCGAATGCATTCCTGTTGAATGCCCACATCCTGAGGACATACCAAATGGAATTGTGGATGTGCAAGGACTAATGTATCTTAGTACTGCTGTTTATAGCTGTAAAGCAGGGTATGATTTAGCAGGTAACAGCACTGTGCTTTGTGGTCAGAGTGGACAGTGGATAGGAGGTGTACCTGTATGTCACCCTGTTAAGTGTGCTGCTCCCAAAGAGATTCCCAATGGCTCTGTCAGATACTCCAGACTTCAGTTTAGCCAATCAGTTACATATTCCTGCCACAGAGGGTACCGCTTGCAAGGCCCAGAAATTCTTACTTGCCTGGAGAATGGACAGTGGCATCAGGAGGCTCCTACTTGTGTGCAGATCTACTGTTCTCCTCCAAAACCAATTGAGAATGGCTTTGTAGAAGGACGGGACCGCAAGTTTGGGGTTACTATCTTCTATAGCTGCTTTCCAGGTTTCCTACTAGTTGGTAATAATCATCTCACTTGCGAAGAACATGGCTGGTCAAGCTCTGAGCCCAAATGCAAGCCTGCTGACTGCGGCCTACCTCCGCATATTGATTTTGGTGACTACTCAAAGGTCAAAGAATCGTCAGGAGAAGATGGCGCACTTACAAGCCAGCATTTAACTGTAGACAATAGCTTTTTACATGGTTCTCTTGTTCAATATAATTGTCATTCTGGATATGAAATGAAAGGTTACATCGTGCTGATGTGCCAAGAAGATGGCACATGGAATGGCAGTGCTCCTGCGTGTGCTCCGGCAAAATGTGAGACTCCACCCAGCCCTGAATATGGATCAGTTACGGTTACAGATAGTGCACATGGCAGCCTTGCAGAGTACAGTTGCGAAGA
The DNA here is from genome assembly GCF_018831695.1 of Puntigrus tetrazona. Classification (NCBI taxonomy): domain Eukaryota; kingdom Metazoa; phylum Chordata; class Actinopteri; order Cypriniformes; family Cyprinidae; genus Puntigrus; species Puntigrus tetrazona. Next base: position 1,133,380 of record NC_056705.1, read on the forward strand.
TGGTTACGAACTCAATGGACAGACCATTCAACAGTGCATTTCTGGAAAGCAGTGGAGCGATGACGCTCCTCTGTGTTTGCCCATCAATTGTGGTAATCCTGGAGGCATTGCGAATGGTGAGGTGATTGGAAAATCCTTTCACTTTAAGGCGCTTATTCACTATGAGTGCCATAAAGGATTTGTCCTTGAGGGTGTTGAAACTAGAACTTGCCAGGTTAATGGGAAATGGGACATCAAAGCTCCATTGTGTAGAGCAATTTCCTGCGGGCGCCCTGTTGTATCAAAGGATGTTTTAGTAAGAGGAGATGACTATACATTTGCTAAGAGGTTGTTGTTCAGCTGCAATCTCGGCTTCATCCTACAGGGAGCACCAACCAGTGTTTGTTTAGCCAGTGGCAGTTGGAGTGAGGCTCCTCCAAAGTGCCTCCCAGCCAACTGTGGTCAACCACCAGTAATTGAAAATGGCAGAGTAACAGGCACAGATTATGGTTACAACGGCATGGTTCGGTATGCTTGTGACATTGGATACATCTTGACAGGAAATCCTACGCTAATATGCAGAGCTGATGGACTATGGGATGACCCTCCTCCACGGTGTGACATAGTCACCTGTGACCCACCTGAGGACATTAGCCATGGTTACCTAAATGGATCAAGCTTTAATTTCGATGATGTTGTGGAGTATATCTGTTTCCCAGGCTATGAAATCATTGGCAGTCCAGTTTTGCGATGTGCTGCTGAGGGTTTGTGGCTTGGTCAAGTTCCAGAATGCCGACCTTGTGTTTGCAATCCTCCAGTTCTTAAATACGGTGCTATTCTAGGCCGAGACCACACCTGTGGCACAAGCATCTGGTTCCGATGTGATGACGGCTACAAAATTCTTGGCCCCACAGAGGCCCGATGCGACAAGGGTGGAGTGTGGAGTCCAGGAGTACCCATCTGCTCCCAAGGGAGATGTTCCAGCCCTCCTCCAGCTGTGCCTAATGCTGTCATACAGGGCAGTGCTGCCTACTCCATTGACACGGTCACTTACCGCTGTAGGCCAGGATATCATTTGAAAGGTTTTCCCCATCTTTCATGTGGAAGGTTGGGCAGATGGGGAGAGCCAAACCTGAACTGTGAACCTGTTTCTTGTGGAGTGCCTCCTCTTGTCCCAAATGCAGAGACTGCTGGAGTGGTGTTGACCTATGGCAGCAAAGCTCAGTACAGGTAATTTGACACTACAGAAACATTCAATAACAATTAAGTACAAATGAAAATGCTGCGGTTTTCACATGACACAGGTGCAAAGAAGGTTTTGAGCTGGCAACAAAGACAGACTCAGTAACCTGTCAAAGTGATGGCAACTGGTCCAAACACAGTGTCAGATGCCGACCTTCACCTTGCAGCCTGCCTGCTAACCTTACCCATGTAGTCATCACAGGCAAGCAGCTCACACCTGTCGGAGGAACAGTCATTATCTCCTGTAGACCAGGGTATTATCTTGAGGGACCTGGATTATCTGAATGTTCAGTAAGTGATTTGTCAACATGTTAATTTTCTGTGGATGCGTCTTGCTTCATTTGGTGATAATATTGTTGTTATTTCCCTTTTATTTGATTCAGGGCTCTGGAAAATGGTCTCCACCTTTCTCTTCCAAGTCTTGTGTGCCTGTTATTTGTGAGAAACCTCTCCCCATTCTCGATGGCTTGGTTGAGGGCAAGAGCTACAATTATGGAGATATTATTAGCTATACTTGTCTACCAGGTTTTAAAGTACAGGTACATTATATTATTTTATTCATTTTCTACATAGCGTGTCCTGTATAAGGTTGCAGGGATGCTGGAGCCTATCCTAGTGTCTCAGAGTGTAGGCATGGATCTTATGTAGTTAAAACAAATAAATTCAGTTTCAACAAAGCTCATTTTGTAGCAAAACTAATGCCATATTCCTCCCAAATCATTGCTCCCATAGATGTGTATCTCATAAAATTGAAAAAGTGAAAACCAAGAGAATGTATAATGTATTCTTCTTACCGTCATGCAGGGTGATTCTGTTCAGACATGTCAAGGTGATAAAACCTGGAGTGGAACTCAGCCAGTGTGTGCTGGTAAGACTTTCACAACGCAAAACATGCTATTGTTTTAAAACAAAAATAAATGTATTATTAATATTATTATCATTCTTCTTGTTTATAGCTGTGCCATGTGGCCCTCCACCAGTGGTTCCCAATGCATTTGCTATGTCCAGCGGTCAGACATACCAAAGTATTGTGAGTTATACGTGTCATCCAGGACTGAGTTTGATTGGTTCGCAGAACCTCACTTGTCAAGCAGATGGAAAATGGAGCTTACCTACACCATCATGTGAATGTAAGAATACATAAACTGTTACTCTTTAGTTTTTGAACAACACAGTATAAGATCAAAGTCTTTCAGTGTTCCTTTGTTTAATTTTTTTTTTTATATTTTCCCCTCCTTTATATTTTCACAAATGTACATATACAAAAACTATCAGTTCCAGATGGATGTGAGAGGATAACAGACTTATTGAATGGAAAGGTGCAGGAGCACAACCTGTCCAGCGGACGTGCTCTTGAGTTCCACTGTGACAAAGGCTACACACTGCAGGGGGAGTCTATCATCATGTGTGTGGGAAACGGCTCCTGGAGTTCACCTTTTCCTGTCTGTATACGTATGTCATGCATTATGTTATCCAGTAAACTGTTCATTGACTTATTGATGTTCTCAGTTCACTCACAAGTCTTTCAAAAACAGACATTCTTTTATGTATTGACTTCTTTGGTAAAGTTATTTCAAAACTAACAGACTCTTGTGTTAACTAGTGGTAAGCCTTCTTCATTGAAAACACCACAGAATACCTTATTTTTCTAAGAAAGAATATGTTACGTAATTGTTGGTCAGTGTTTTTTTTTGTTAGTCACAGTTGTTTACAGTATCTAAAGATAAAAATAGACATCCATTAAATGACTCAAAATCTTATCTCCCCACCCCCACAGCCAAATCATGCCCCCCTCCTCCTGGCTGGACTGGAAGCAGCTTCAATGCTACTCAGACGGTTTTCCTGGTAGGCCAGTCAGTGTCAGTCAGTTGTCCTAAAGGTCAGCGGGTCAAAGGTAACCAGGGAAAAGTTATCGCCACCTTAACTTGCAGGAGTGATCAGACCTGGACCCCTGTCAGTGCAGTGTGTGAGAGTGAGTACAAACATTCATTATGTCCACCTTTACTGTGTATTTTACAGTGGCTTTACACAATGAAAAAAATCATGTCGATATATGAATGAGTAGCCCTAAAAGCATGTGGCAATAGAATGTATTCCCAGGTTTTTGTATCTTCATCATCAGCAAAGCGAGAAGATCTAAAATACTTTTTCAATGCCTTTAGGTCCTATTTTAAAGCATATTTTATATTCAGCTGCACCTGCACTTTATACTTACACTTTATGTGTCCTGTGTGGATTTTATTAAAACACATACACACAACTTGCATGTCAGCAAAATAGAAAGCAAACTGACTTCCTGATTTGGTTTGGTTGTGGTTGGTTAAGACACTCTGGACTTTGAGTAAAGGACTGTGTGTAATCGATCTGACTCAAGCACCGCTGCTGATTACAGCATTTTGTAAAATTTGACCAATAAAGTTCATTCATTCAGGCTGCAGCATCATAATTACAGCTGCTTTTCATATTGCATGGTATCTCTACTACCTGTGTTTTGTTGAAAACATTCAACTGTATTAGTTACTTCTGCATGCAATCTTTCAAAATGTTAGTTGAAAGTCTGCTCTCCCATAGTTAATTAATGCTCCTTTGTTGTGTTGTATAAGTTATGATATTTTGATCCTTGGGCGTTTTGCATGCTAACTCTGCAGAATGATATATATATATAAGTAGTACTAGTTGTATGTGGTGATGTGTGTGCACAAACCTGTTTTAGGAAATTTAATGCTGGCAGTGTGTGTATATATTTACTTTTCTCTCTGTGAGACACCTGTTGAATTTCACTCACTGCTTATAGCATCACTGTTATCAAATATGGAGGCTACTATGATCTCCTATTTTTTTTGTTTATTGCTCCCAAAATTAATTAGGCTTCCTGTTACACAAAAGAAAAGTGACATTTTCTAAACTGATAGAAATGAGAGATTTTTAAAATGCTATTTCATAACCAACCTTTAAAGGCCCAAAAAGCTCTCTTAAGTTCTACAATGGACTGCTCAGCCATGCTGAGAATTTTCCTTTGTAACTTACTGGTCCGGTCCATTTTAATCACACACAGGGGTTTCCTGCGGCCCACCACTGTACGTGGCAAATGGGGTAGTCCGTGGGGCAGTGTTCCAGTTTGGAGATGTGGTGGTGTACTCATGTTACGCAGGCTACACCATGGAGGGTTCTAGCAGGAGTATGTGCTTGGAGAATGGCACTTGGACCCCATCCCCTACCTGCAAAGGTAGCACAAGGAACTGCCCTTAAATTCCACTTGGAGTTCTGACTTCAGCCTTTTTCTTCATCTTTGCAAAATGTTGTGACTCCTTTTGACTGGTCTTGCACATTCACACGTATCCACATAAGCACCGAGCACTTTAGACAGTGATATTATTCCACACTGCTAGTCAGTGGCCTGAGATTTCCTAGCCACATTTTTGGTGTCAAGAGTCTCATTAAACTTCAAATTCTCACAAATCTCTTTTCTGTAAATATTTAAAATTTATATGAATTAATTAATAGAATTAATAATGCTTTTAATGTTATAGACAAAAGTTCTATGCTTTTCAGTGGTCAGCTGCATAAACTTTATTTAAAACAGTTTCTTAAGAATTAGTCTAAGTAGCAGTTATACAAAAGTTATCTGTCTTATTTTTTAGGTTCAGCTTAAACTAATCCATGTTTTTATGTAACTGAATGAAAGAAATATATAAATAAAGAAAAAATTATATGACGGATTTGTAAGATTAATCTAAAACTGTAAATTTTAAAAAAACAGTAATGTTGCAAAATACTGTTGTATTTTTCATTTAAACATTTATCACGTTCCTTTAGAAATCATTCTAAAGATATCAGCTTGGTGTTGGAAATGGTTGTGCTGATTAATATTTTTTGTTGGAACTGTGATGCTGTTTTTTATGGATTTTTTGAATAATAGAAAGGTGAAAGAATTTAATTTGTTTGAATAATACATTTTATACTGATGTAAGCCTTAATTGTCACGTTTGGTAAATTAGATACACAAATAAAAACTTACAAAACCAAAAAATTTGAAAGGTAGTATAAGAAATAAGACTTAAAAATACTTGTATACTTTATAGCATATTTTAGCATAGATGGAATGTTATATTGACCAGTCAAGGACCGGAAATAGTTTTATAGTAGTTCCTGAACAACAGCATTGTCCCACAGAGATTATAGAGATGGGCTTTGGTGTGAATGTCACTCTTTTCAACAAGGCATGATATTTTGTTGTAATTTTTGGCATGGCGATGTTTTAACATTTCACATTACGTTGTGAGTCCTACTCAGCCTCTCTTTCGGTCTTGGAGTTGTTGGCATGTTTGGTCTGGGTGCTTGCTTTCACACTGGTCTTAACGTCTAACATCTGGTCCGTCTTTGAATGCTGCATGTTTCGTGTGGTATTTTGGAATTCTGTTAGAAGAGCAATTGCTACATTTTAGCGATCGAGTGAGTTTCATCGCTGTATCAATCATGTTTTGTGTGTTTTTACAGCTGTTTGTTGGCTCCAATGTCAGAATGGAGGTGTGTGCCAAAGACCAAACACTTGCTCCTGTCCAGAGGGATGGATGGGCCGATTTTGTGAGGAGCGTAAGTACACACGCAATCATGCACGATAGCAGCAGCAGCACTCACAAACAGAAATGATTAATATTTCAACATGACAGCAGTCCATTACGGATCGATAACAGCATGCATCACAATAGTTTCTTGTTTACAAGAAGACGCCTCGCACACAAAGCTGTATTTCTCTCAATGGTTTCACTTTTTCTTCCTCAGCCAAAACTATAAATACATTTTTGGGAAATAAAAACAGAGCAAGTGGTTTAAACTACGTTTCGTATATTACAAATGTTTTTATAAGCTGACTTCTTCAATCCAAAAGTCACACAGTTTATGCAGTTTATGCTTGTGCTTTTTACTGCAGCGATCTGCATCCTACCATGTCTCAATGGAGGACGCTGTGTAGCTCCATACCAGTGTGAATGTCCAACAGGATGGACAGGTACACGCTGTCATAATGGTAAGAGAGCGTATTTGCATATAATAACTTGAGAAAATGTATTACATAAATGTTGATAGAAGAATAGTTGAAATGACAGTTAATTCAAAATGGAAATTCTGCTGTTAAGTACTACCCTATTTTATTTTATCAACTACATTATCAATTTCCTTACTGCATTTTTGGGTCTAGGAACATGTTAGATACGTCACTGTCAATGAAGGGGCAGAAAGCTGTCAAATTTAATCAAGAATATCTTAATTTGTGTTCCAAAGATGGTTTGGAATGGCATGAGGACATTTAAAGGGACAGTTCATTTTTGGCTGAACTGTCCCTTTAACTGGTCAGAGCAGCCTCTAACGTTGTCTGTTTTGTATACGTAGTTAAATAACACATTTACAACTTGTAGGAACATCACCTGATTTATTTAGTTCTGACAAGTTGAGACAGATGAAATGCGATTAGTGATAACCTCACAGCATTTAATTATAGCCAATTATGAAGTTTAGATAACATATGTCATTCCCTCAAGCTATCTGTGATCATGAAGTCTTAGTTTAACTATAAAAGTTGCTATTTAGGGAAATCATGCTAAACAAATTCAACTTAAGAGTTTAAAAGTAGGGTGGAGTGCAGTGATTAGATGTGACTGCAGGCAGAAGGACCTCATGGTGGGATGGGGGCCAGGGCTCATTCTCACGGGGTCATCCGATGTCATACTCTGGTTGTTGCCTGGCAACGCCTGTGACAACAGACTCTAATAGTGATATGCAGTAGATCCCAGGAGCCCAAGCAGTAAAACAAAACACAATTATTGACCACACATAGGGGCACTTGACATGAAAGTAGTGTGTACATCATACTTATAACCTAATAACTTAAGTTATTTTAAACAGCATTTTTCTGATTATACTACATTTACTTTAAGGAACTGAATAATTGGCTACATAGATAATATATCTGAAGAATTGGCTACATAGAGTAAAAAATGAAATAGACTTATATTTAATTACATAACTATTTAAGTAAAATACAAAACATGTAATTTTTCTGAGAAACATACAGTTTGTATAAAGAAAATGTATCATATAACAATATAGCATTTATAATAAAACAAATTTACCATATTTCAATAAAATGAATGTTTCATGCTTATTATTAACCTGCATTTAAGTTTGATATGTTTGAAATATTTAAACTAATTTTATGTGACCATTTAAATCTAACATGTTGTGTTGTTCACTTTAACCATCTAATTGCTGAAACAACAGGAGGTTTTCTTTGACATATTAATGTGTATTGATGCATTTTCTTTCACAGTACCATAAACATCTGCAGGATGAATGGCTTATAAATAACAAGAACATTTACAATATTTTATTTTTACATTTCCTAATAAAATTTAGATTGAGAACACCACCAGCAGGACTGTATATACATGCATTTAATGAGACCTACTTAACTACAAATACATCAAAGCAAACTTGATACATCGAGTGCAGTATTACAGTTTATCGCTTGCAGCGTTTGTTCGACCGGTTTTAAACCATACTGTATGTCAGGACAAAGGTCTCTAGGGCAAAGAACAATTCTGGAAATGCTAGATTCCTCAGAATTTCCTTTTGAGTTTTCTGAAAAGGAAGTTAAATGTTCCCTTTTAGGAATCCCTTTGATTGTGCTCCAAAACAGACTGTGAATGTATGTGTTAATTAAAAAAAGACTGTAGCTCCATTCCTTTTTCTTTACAGCGCCATCCCAGCACCGAGACAAACAAACCTACTTTCTGAGCTGCTCAGATACATTAAAGCAAATGATAAGAAAGATGCACCATGATAAACATACAAAGACAGTTATAAAAGTTAATTATATAAAGCAACCAAATGCATTGATGAATGTGTTGCTACAAGTATTATTACTCGTTTATAATTCACTCAGGGGTCTAGGTCCTCAATACATTGCAAATATGCTTAATGAATATAATGTGCATGTACTGAATGAGCACTGTACTACATCAGACTGTTTGCAATTTGTTTTATTCATACATCCATTTTTATATAATTTTAAATAAATTTATTTTATTGCATAATTAATGCACTGGATTATTGGCTAATGAGAGGTTATTTTGTGTTCTTAGCGGTGTGTCCCATGCCCTGTTTGAATGGAGGCCGGTGTATCCGACCTAACAGGTGTCACTGCAATCAAGGATGGGGAGGATATGACTGCTCTAGGTAAGCCACACCCAAACTGGTTGTACGTGACACAATTATATTAAAAAATGCGTACGTGCACATTACATAGAACATTCTGAAACATTTGTTGAACCACAAATCCTTAACATATTCTCAGCATATTACACAGAACATTAACTGGTGTTTGTGAAAGATGAGTAAGGAAACTAAAAGTAAATACTGATAAGAAGCAGGCTTCACTGAGTGCCAGTAGGTCAATTTATGCCTCAGACACACCTAGTTTCATGATTCATCTTGCTCAGTAAGGTCACTGCAGTTGGTTTCAGTCCAATCATTGAGTGGGCAGAGGAATAAGAAATGGATACTGCAGCCATTTCTATTTTGATTCATTCTCAAGTTGCTTTTTTCAATCTTTATTTCACTGATTCAGTACCAGTGTCAGGATTTTATTGAGCAAATAAGTAATCTCTTAGTGAATTACTATTGATCTGACAGCGTTTCCGGCTAGTCTGCTTTATATCAGCATGCCTCAGCTAATTAGATGCAGCAGCCTTCATTGCAGGTTAAAGTTATTCACAATTAGATTTACTAGACACTTGGTCTATTCAAGAAATTAGCTTAAATACTTTTTCATGGTCTGCCTGAACTGTACAAGCAAACGGACCATTGCCTGAAGCAAGTGCTATCATAAATGTTTGATATTTATTTAGCGATTGTGGTGGAAATACATGGCTCGAAAATAATTGAAGTCTTCATATGATCTTATTAATCATATGATTATTATTGTCTTTCAGAAAAAGAAGATCTGGATACTTTAATTAATGTGCCACGCTCCAAGAGTTCGAGTCTGAATGTGTTGGAACAAGATGGCGTGATGTCAGAGATTTTTATACAACACATTTTCTCTTTCCCTCAGAAAGGCTAAAGTGGTTTTGTAAATTAAAGCTGTATTTTTTCATGTAGAAATGAAACAGTATTAAATATATGCTGCTGCTATATACATGAACTTGTACGATGTGTAAAAAATGTTGATGTGATTGTCCAGTGTACATGTATATAAACTATTCTTCTCATGTTTTTATTAAAACAGAAAACACGACTATATGAAAACCAACTGTAATTCTCATTCCCAGTTAATTATGAAGAATTCTCAATTAAACTTTCAGATTGTTCTACTTGCTTGTCTCGTATGACTAATAAACATTTGACGTGAACAGTTTGATACAACCAGAACAAAACAAGAACGTTGTAAAAGTCAACTTTTCAGTTCTTTGAATGTTTTTATTTCATACAAACCCAACATAAAAATACATTAAAGTCTTCTGTTTCTGTATATAACTAAAATAAAACAGGATATAAATGTAGCAGATAAAATTAGAATGAGTTGAGGTTGAAAATTGTATTTTATTTCTGCGTATATTAGTTATTACAGTGGTTGGTTTGTGTATTTGTGTTTTTCTTCATTTATACAAATTGATCTTCTCCTTCAGCTTATCATGATTTGATCCAGAAAATTCATCAATCTGGAAAAAAAAAGAAAGAAGCAGAATCAGTTAGAGCATAAAAAGGAGGAACAAACCAGTAGAAAATGTCACGTAAACAGATGTTTTACCTTCTTTCCATTCTTGTAGAAATGGAATGTTGGCATACATTTGATGTCACAGAATGAGGCCACATCCTACACACAGAAAGAGAAAAGCTCATTTTCAAAAAAGCTCAAAAGTTCATTTTCATTTTGCTTAGCCAGTCTGAGCCAGTCTTTTGTAAAAGAGGAACAAAATGATGTCCACAGCAGGTCTCGAGAGACTCCGTAATTTAAAAAAATCCCTTGTATATTCATAATGCGTTTCATATTCATTTCATCTTAAATTATGCTTGCCGCCATTCCTGAAAGCGGTCACAAAAATGTCCGCTGGATATGTGCACTGTTATCAGAACCTTCAAACGCTCGGCTCACATTTTCCATCCTTGCCTTGCGATTTAAATGTCAGGCAAAAAGCATGACATTTCGACAAATCGTAAACATGTATCAAAAATTCAGCTTTCCAATATACACACATCCTGTCCCCCATCTGCTTTGCAACACGGCACTGTAATATTAGCTAGTGTTTGTAACCATAACAGCATGGGCAACCATCAGAATTGTCCCATTCTGGCACAGCCTCGATCCACCTCTGATAAAACTGAATGGTGGCCAATATCCTTTCTGAGCGCTATCCCATGAATCAAATAACACACTATCAGCAAGCGATCAGGAGAACAACAACCGGGTGTGCTGGGATGTTCTAATGTGTTTGGGCCGCCTACAAAAGGTTTTCTGTGAGTAACCAAATACACGATACTGCACCAGACATCCTCGTCTATGGCAGGGAGATTACGAAACCAGTATTCAAATGAAAGCAACACAGTAAAAACCCAGGTGGTGTATCTATGTAAAAAGGCTCTTTTGGCTCAGAAGTCTGTAGGCTTTCGAGTGCATTCATCAGAGAAAAAAAAACACCAGGTGACTAACCTGTGCATCATCCACATCCACCTTCAGAAACACAACATTTTTGTTTGCTTCGTCTTCAGACATCCCCTGTTGAGGAAAAAGCGCGGTAGTAAAAAGCAAACCACAAAGCTTTCGATCAAAGCACTTCCTTTGAACTTAATATTTCATTCCTTCCGTTTCATCTGTGTAATTTGCATATGCTTGCTTTTGTTTAGTTTTTTTTAAATCAGGTACAAATGTATGTGCACTAATTAAACATAGGCCTATGTGGCTGAGGTTGGTGGTTAGTTGTCAACTACACCAAAATCTCAGCCTATGTATTGGCAAATGTGTGTGTGAGGAATGACTCAGCAGTCTTTTTTTCTTTTGTTTCCCCGTTTTTTCCCTTTCATTTGCGTTCTGTGAATGATTCACACTTCAATTCTTAAGGAAGCTTCCCTGCCGGTTATTCCTGAGGCTTCTACAGAAGAAACATGACAGCTCCAGATGTCACTCGGATGCGGTGACATATTCAGCAGTGCATGAATGCTTACTTTAAAGATTGGAGCGATGTTCTGACAGGGCCCGCACCATGTGGCTGTGAAGTCCACCACCACCAACTTGTTCCCGGCATTTTTCAGAGCATGGTCGAAGGCGGGCTGCAGAGAGACGAGGAAGAGTTGATTCAGTTTCACACGTGACATATTTCTTGTGTTTACTGAAATGGAGCCATGTTGAGATAATGCTATGGTTTAATCCGATAGGCAAAACAAGCACGCACTACTTTATTGTAAATCAATATACGATGGAACGTTTTAATGGTGACCATACAAAAAAAATGTGCATGTTTGTGTAGCCTATTGCATTTGTAAGTAGCTTCATAAATCAAATTAATGTAAGTTAATGTAATGTTTGAATTGCATGTATATTAATATTTGATCCTCGGATTTTGCATGTCTACAACCAAAACACCAAAGCAACAGACGCATCCGCCATCCGCGCGTCAACGCAGTGCGCGTGCGCTTAACTTCCGTCACAAAACAGCGCATGTTAATTCAGTTAGACTCTACCTGTTAGAGCCTGATTAAAGATAAATAGTGCCTTACATAAATTAGATGCATTTACAAATGTTGAAGTTCTTAAAGGGATAGTTCACCCAAAAATTCAAATGGTCATCATTTACTCACCGTCATGTCATTTCAAATTTCAAGAAATTTCTGTACGGTATTCGAACAGTAAAACACTGTAGAAATCAAGGGTTTGATAACAAATCACTTTCACGAAAACGAGGAAATGACACGAGAATGAGGAAATGACAGAATAGCAGTATACTTATATCACTATATATGGGAGGTATTGTTTAATTCAACAAAACAACAAATACATTTATAAAACAAGAACAAAAGACAATAAAACAAATACTATGAAAAAAGCATAATAAAAAAAGGATACTATGTTAGCTTATAAGACTTACCCCATGAAGGAGCCGTACATGCAATAGAGTTATTAGAGTTTCTTAACTCGGATGTCCTATCACAACTGAACAGGTGTTTACACACGCAAACATTCTCTAACTAACTGCCACGTGCATTTTATGTCCTGTTTAGAAAGTAACTGAGTACAAATATACTTCTCATTTTCATTTTCTACTTTCCATTACTGCTCTCTGCTCTGAGGTTCTGTAGAATACTAGAAACTTGCATGTTCTTGTGTGTAAAACGTCTCCGCCCACATTTGTTCCGCAAACAAAGCGAACATTTTTCGTATAAAAAAAAAATAATAATACATGCAATAATGGGTTTTATCTAAATATAAAGTATTTTTATTAAAGTTATTAACCTATTCGAATACATAATTGCTTTACCTTAAATGTAGGAGGTTACAAGGTAGGAGCTAAAATATTATAATTATATACATACCTTATCCTCGATTACGATAATCATTTTGATGTCTGTCTTCTGGTCCCGTCTTCACAAAGCTCCTGCAATATTAACAGTCAGAGTAGCAGGCAGCGTCATTTGAGCCCTATATGAACGCTGTCACGTAGCGCCGCCCTCAACGGTGGCATCCAACCAATCCTGACGTTATGAGATCCAGTAACCCCGCCCACCACTACACGTTACAAATATATCAACAGATAAAGCTCAGTAAACGAGATATACGCACGTTTTGCGCACGTCGAGGCGTGAATATTCGCATGTAAAGATATATTAAGATCCTATAAGGGGTGAAACATGTTCGGTTACCTTCAAAGACAGTTGGTTTTGCTATGAGCATGCTAAGTCAGAATGATTTGACAGATTCCGCGTTTACTGTACGCAACGTGACGTCACCGAGCATAGTGGCGGATCACTAAACTGTTGAAGGCTCTATATTCTGCATCCATATGTTGGAAATAATAATAATAAAAAGAAGATTAAGAACCCTGTAGAACTATGAAACTATGGCTATGAAAACTATTTTGTTTGCACACATTCGTGCATGTAGTGCATCAAATAGCAAACAAAGAACATCCGTTGTCTTTTTGGTTTTTAGACATAAAAACTGTATTTTCAAAGAAAAAAAAATCTGTGTACGTACATGTATACCAAAACAGCTGACGTTCTCAAAACTAACATTAATCACTACTTTTGAGTAAAAAGCTTAGGTAAAAAAATCAATACAAATTCTTTAAACTTATACAAAACAAAGAAATGTAATGGGCTTTTTTTTTTTATTGTCATACTTCCTATTGTACAGAATCACTGCGACTTATGCCCTCAAATGCTCTGCTTCAGTATATTCATTGTTAAACAGGCCATTCCTTGAGACAACTATTTTAATTTCTAAGTCTGTAATTCATATTTAACTTCATTTATAAATACAGTCCCTAATAAAACATTATCTTACATTCATGTCCAGTTGTTGTTTAACCCTGTCGTCTAGTAGTGCAGAAGACACATGGAATCATGAAATATTTTGAACTAAAGATACAAAGTATCTCAGCATTAAGGGCATGTAAATGTGTTGCGAAATTTGTCTGGCTACAGTTTAACTGAAACTAAATTCCAAAATAACTGCATGTTGACAAAGCAACTGAAATGTTCTGAATCATCTCTTCCTCAATCAAATCTTTTTGCATTTTACATTTTTGTTTTTAATTTCTAGAACACAGAAGGGGAAATATGATGGAATTAATTGACATTATTATGTGGGAAGGTATGACCACGTACAACTTAAATATGAGGCTTTATGTGGTTTTATTTGTAAACATATTACAGTAAAAAACATTTTGTGAAACATAATTTTTACTTAAAAATTTTTTTATGTTTACACATATTCAAGTTAACCAATTGTATAGGCTGATTATACATGGGGCAACTTTTTGAGCAATTTTGCCATGCAACGTTTTTGAGTGACATTGCTTGGCCACTTTTCCATTGAGAATAAATAACAAATTTAGATTTGGATATTTTAGATGAGTCGTGGGTTCGGTGGTTGCCTGTTGACGCCAACATTACCCAAAAGGTACATTACCTGCTCAAAAAGTTAAACAGTGTATCACCAGCCTTACAGTGTATTTTATGTAAAACGACAACAGATGGATCTTTAAGCATGCTTCAGACTTTAACAATAGCCTTCCCATGTCCATCGCCCTTTAGCATTCTTATGAAGGCTGCTGGCATATTCTCAAAGCCGACAGTGACAACTTCCTTCGCCTTTAGTTTGCCCTGCAGGAAAACAATTAAATGCGTCTACATACAAGTTCTCTTTCTCATAGGCTGGTAATATGCTGTGTAAGATGTGGCAGCTATCTAATGAAAGGTGTAATGATCAAGTTTTTCATTTTCATTTCAATGATTAAAAGCAGAATGATTTATTTCGAAGCAGCTTACCTCTTTCATCCATCTAAGCATTCTCTTGACAGATTCTTCATTTTTGTGTTGCCACGAATTCACCATGAAGCCTTCCATCTTAAGCTGTCTTGTAATTATTTCATGATGAGGATAAGGACCTGTGAAAGAAATTCATATCTTAATGTCAGGTTGCTTATCATATTTTCAAATCCGATACTGTCCTCTAGTGGTTGTAAAGTGTAACAATGTAAAAGCAGTTATTTATTTTGTCTTCTAATACGCCTAGAGCAGCAAGCATCACCCTGTTGGAAAAAAACAGCATATGTTGGATAGATATGTTTTGAATCTATGATGTTGGTTTGAGCTGGTTTAAGCTTGTCCTTTGCTTATGCTGGTCATGTGCTGGTCCCAAGATGGTCCGACCATCTTAAAGGAATAGTTCATGCATAAATGAAAATTCTGTCATCATTTACTCACCCTCAAGTAGTTTCAAACATGTTTGAATTTATTTCTTTATTCTGCTGAACCACAAAGGTTACTTTTAAAAAAAGTTTGTAACCAGGCTGTTTTGGATCACCATTGACTTCCAAAGAAGGAAAATAAAAATACTATGGGAGTCAGCGGTGACCCAAAACAGCCTGGTTTCAAACTTTTTCAAAATATAATTTTTGTGTAAACTATTCCTTTAAGATGGTCGGACCAGTTTAGGACTAGCACATGACCAGCTAAGGAGCAGCTTGAAGCAGCATAAACCAGTAAAGCACCATCTTAAACCAGTATCTCAGCTTCAAAACATACCTAATCAGCAAATGCTTCAACAGGGGAATTGCTCTAAATTCATAAATAGGTGTCAGTGTTCATTAAAGTTTGAATGAACTCCTGAACTCCTCATGGTGAAGGAAAAACATAAGAAGGCAGGAAAAATTATATTTCAAAATGCAATAATATTGCATTGCCCCTGTTATATTTTGTGTACTATCACAAAAGCAGCTGAGTGTTTTGGCCTGATTAACTCAACGTTCTCTGGATAGTGCCTGATATTATATTTAATCACAAAAGTTTTCAGAATGAATGCAAAAGCATTTAAATATAAATTTCTCTCTAATTTTTCTGAGATTCAGTAGAAATGAGACGTACACATCTGTGGTGTTGAGTCATTGTAAGTGGCTATCGCACCGCAGACAGCGATACGACCTCCTGGCTTCATGTTTTTGAGCGCTGCGGTAAAGAAGGGCCCTCCCACCTAAAGAACATTAAATAAGAAAAGCTTAAGAAGATGTGTTGACAAGCAGCATGCTGTAGGCTATTTTAGACACAAATATGCAAGTAATATCAATTACATTCTCAAAGTAGCAGTCATATCCTTCAGGTGAAGCATTCTTTAGAGCTTCCTCCAGTGAAGGGACAGTCTTGTAGTTGAAGACCTGGTCAAATCCCAGCTCTTTCAGGTATGCCACCTTGTCATCACCTCCTGCTGAACCCACAACCTTGCAGCCTTTGATCTTGCAGATTTGCCCCACCATCGCACCTACAGCACCTGCTGCTGCGCTCACCACAATCGTCTCGCCGGGCTGTATCTTACACACCTCTTCCAGACCATACAGAGCAGTTAAACTAGAAGATAAAAGAAATGGGATTTAGAAAACATACCTGATATTTTAATTAAAAGAGTTATGATTTTGTGTGGTGGCTACTGAGATTCAAAGAATTAAAAAAGAGAGCATGACTTTCAGTGTATGTGCCATCTTTTAAATTCGTTTCTATAGCATCCTGCATTACCCAGGCATCCCCAAGGAACCAAGGGCCAGGGACATTGAAATATCACTGGGCCATTCGGATACTATGTGGGTCAAGATGGGCCCGGCTGGACCCTTTGCTTTGGTGACAGTGTGTGTCCTCCATCCACAATTAGCAATCACATAACATCCCTCAGGAAATGCTGGGTCCTTGCTCTTCACTACCCTGCCAGACAAGGAGTTAAGATATTTATTTATCGATATGAATTGTTTTTTGCTTATGAACAGACCTGTTTCCTCATGTAAATGCAACTTTTTTACTACTAATGCATTTGCCTACACATATTTTTCTCTGTGACTCGAGATGTCATTTCCACTCATCACAAGTGGAAGTATCCTCATCAGTTGATGCAAATCAAATCAGATTGATGAGTTATGGAATTGTATGAGCAACAGATTCAGTGGTCCAGACAATTATTCTATATCTAAAAATTAGTCAACATTAGGCCTATACTACTAGGATAAGGCTTCTTTCTCTTTACACCATTGATGCTTTTTTTTCTGTAAACATTCTGCATAATTAAAATTAATCTGTATATGACTAACTAAACGTATAAATAAAGCGTAACAATACTGTACGTTACAATATACATACATAGCAATAAAGGTTTGTTTCCTTACTTTGCCAGCTGAGTTCCATATTGAACATCCCCCTCTTTTATCCACATTTTACTCAGAGATCTACAAAAACAAGAAGCATTTAAAATGTGACAGCAGCTATTTGCACTAAGTGTATAAATAGCAAATAGCAATGTTTTTGTGATATGCTATTACACTAAGTGAAAATAGAATATTTTCTTAGCATAGACGCTATTTACACTCATTGAAAACAGCAGCATTATTTAAGTGCAAATAGCATTTTCTGCTAGGCTACTTATTGCAAGTGGCAGTTATCTGTACCTCAGTATTGAAGTATGTTTTAAAACAAAATGCAATTTACTGAGTGTAAATGTTAATTTTAATTCAAATTATTAAATAGATGCCATGGCTGACACCCTCCCTTCACCTACTCTAACCCTACACAAAGCTTTATTTTCAACTGTTTGATTATTTCCTTCATTATTACTGAACATAAATGCTTTTATGATGTGATCTAAATTTTTAAAATTAATTAAAAAAATGTCAGAAGGCACAATCACAATCAATGTTTTTGTAATGATGTCTATCCCAATCATATGTCGGTGGGCGGAGTTACGGCCAACAAGGCGGTGTAAATAGACAATCAGACGCACCACATAGTATAGGGTTGCTAATTAATTATTTAAATTAGTATAGCGAGACTGTAGACGCTTTTACCTCATATATGGATCAACACTTAAATAGACTGCCTCCACAAGCACGTCTGAAGCAAAAAAAGAAAAAGTAACAAATAAATGCGTGAGGCATTGCACATTTATATAAAAAAAGACAAGTATATGAATTATCCATACCTCCATCTTGAAGCTCTGGCAGAACCTCTTCTCTCAGTTCAAAGTTACTTTCCTTAGGGAAGCCCTCAAAGTATTTCTTAAGGATCCACGTCTTTGCTTTAACCATGATTGTATGCAAGAAGCTGCACAGGCAGAGCTCTTCAAACTGGAAGTTGCTCTGAGAGAGAAATGCTTTTATTATAGCGACGACGATGAACACTTACATAATAAAATGTCTTTATTGACATAAATGACGTTGCAACTTCTTATAACCTCTGTACTAATATATATGGGTGAGGCATGTCTCTCCTGACATTGCTTATATATATTCCATGACATTTTATATAACAAAGCAGTGTGGTCCTTCATGAACACTTATTATCAACTATGATTCCTCTATAAACAGATGTCAGTGCTCAGACACATATTTGTGTTGTGTCATTGTACTTTACCACTGAACACTCAGTGCAGGGAGTAAAAATGGCAATTTTTTTTTTTTTACATTCAGTTTAGGGCTCATGCATTTATTTATATTAAAATAAGTTTCTCAGTGTCCAACTGTATTAGCCAAACGTGTGACCTTCATCAACAGTGAAGCCTAAACAGATTACAAGGATAATGGGTGAAATAAGTTTTATTATAATCATGCTTATCGAATTGTTTAAGTATCGCATAAAATTATGCAATGCCCCAAAACTGGTATCCTGTTATATGCTGTTGTTCCTGTAGTTCATCTACTTCATGATGACTCAGCATATTTTACAGAATTTGTTTTTTAACCATAGAATTTACAATTGCTAAATAATGCTAAGTAACAGCCTTAATAGACCTACATATGTTAATATCGTTGGATCAAAATCTCCATGATGCTTAAATTAAAAAAAAAAAAAAAAAAAGTATCATTTTATTTATGTTTTGGGAATATTGTGCACTCATTTATGAAAACAGGCTTTATTTGAAATCAAAATAAAGAACAGAACATCAAACCTTAATCAATAATGCAAATTTCATATAAAAAAGGCAAGCTTGTTGTTTCATGAGCAAATCACTGGAGCTCTTGCCCTTAGACTTTAATAATGGCTTTTCCGACGTTTTCTCCTTGCAGCATCCCCATGAACGCAGCAGGCATGTTTTCGAAGCCAACTGTAACATGTTCTTTACACTTCAGCTTTCCCTATAAACCATAGAGATAATCTGTATTATTATCAATAAATGATACAGAGTTGAAGCATTCAATGAAATGTATTTTAAATGCTAAACAAGCATTTTTCAAGGAAACCATGCATTCTTAAATACCTCTTGCATCCAGGTCAGCATTCGCTTCAGTGACTCTTTATTTTTATGTTCCCACCTGCCTACCAGGAAACCCTCCATTTTTAACTGCTTAAAAATCATGTGGAGATGTGGATAAGGTCCTAAAAAACACAAATACGCATCATCACTGCTGCAAATGAACAATAGTCTACGTCTACCCAGTTCTTCATGTCTAATTTTGTCTAATTTCATGTCTTCATTTCACTAATGGTGACTACAAAGTTTACGAACGGTTTATACTGAAGTAATAATTCTATAGTGTAAAAGGTCATTTAGAACACCATCTAGTGCTTAATACGAGAAGCACATGAGAGGTTAACCACACCTGTTTGTGGGGAGGTGTCATTGTATAGTGATATTCCTCCACACACAGCAATACGCCCAAATGCCTTCATCTGTGCAATAGCAACACTTGAAAAAGGGCCGCCCACCTGCAAAACAAACCAAATCATTGAATAATCCATATTATTTAAAAAAAATAAATAAATAAAAATAGTACCAATTATTCCCAGTAAATTCTTACATTCTCAAAGTAGCAGTCGTATCCTTCAGGTGAAGCATTCTTCAGAGCTTCCTCCAGTGAGGAGACAGTCTTGTAGTTGAAGGCCAAGTCAAAGCCCAGCTCTTTCAGGTATGCCACCTTTTCATCACTTCCTGCTGAACCCACAACCTTGCAGCCTTTTATTTTGGCGATTTGACCCACTACAGAACCAACGGCCCCTGCCGCTGCATTCACCAGTAAGGTTTCACCTGGTTTGATGGCACAGACCTCCTCCAAACCGTAGAGTGCTGTCAACCTGTGGAGCACAGTTAATGTAATTTGTTATATATTCGTGTAAAATCATTGTAAAAATTCACACAAAATTCTCATTCACACCACGCGCAACATTAGCAGCCACACCAGTGCATAATTAATTAATTTTTGTAAATGCATGTTGCAGTAATGTCATGTGCTATTTTAAATGCTGAAGCACCCTGAAGCCAGATGGGTTCTGATTGGCTGTCAGTGTTTTTATGTTTCATCAACTGAAAAAGTCATTACCTGAAAGTAATTCTAGCAAAATAATAATCTGTGTGTTTCTGTCATTATAGTTGTAATGTGGACTTCCTTGTTCTCTTAGAATTAGAATGGTTATTAAAACTTCTCTTAGAATTAGAATGGTTATTAAAAAGTAATTACAACTGTTATCATTTTGACTGACTTTAAAGTCTAGCGCTTCTGAGAAGACGATTAAAAGTGATCATAAACAAATCTCAAAAGGAACTTGTGGGAACATGTAGGCAACAAATGTTTGTTGGACAAAGCCATACGCGATTTACTAAACACACCTATTTTTCTCAGAACCCTGCATTATTCCAAAACCCATCTGGAAAACAAATACTTGTGAGTTTGAAAGAAGCAGCGAGTTTTACCCAGGCATGCCAATGGCTCCAAGGGCATGAGAGAGCGAGACATCTTGAGGCCAGTCATTCAAAACTTTGGTGATATCGCTCCCATCTGACAAAGTATGCGTTCTCCAACCGCATCGACCAACCACATGGCAGCCCACAGGAAATGAAGGATTATTACTTTGAATCACTCTATAGTCAAAATATAATATTAACATGAATTTAGCACATTATGTAGGTAAACAATACAAGCAGAAAAGTGGTATATTTTGAGGAGGAAAAGGAAAGGCATTGTCTCGTTTAAAAAGGTCATTGTCTAAACACAAGCTTATGTTATTTGACGGTAATTGTAAAGTATGTGCACTTTTAAAGTATAAACATTCAGTAATTTGAACAGTCTGCCAGTTCCTGATCTGTTTATTGCACAATAACGGCCACTGATGCTTTTGTTTTGTAATGATGACCTAATTGTTGTAAACTTCGCATTTTACTCAAATTAGAAAGCCAAGGGTTCTATCAAAATGCTGAGGGGGAAAAACTGTACAGATAACTAGTTAGTAGCATCTGTTATTAGATAGAATGATTATTTCTCTTACTTGGCAACTTGAGTTCCGATCATCACATCTCCTGCTTGCATTCGAACACGGCTATATGGTCTATTAGAAATTAAATACATAGAAAACTAAGAATAGTATATTAAGGGGAAAATAGTAATGCATCAAACAATTCACAATAAACCAAAACATTTTTTAAACATGCAGGAACAGCATAACTTTATTTAATGTAAAAAGAACCTTAAATGTAGACGTTAATGCACCTGTTAATTACAGCTTTTGCACTCACCTCATGTAAGGGTCCACGCTAAGGAACACTGCCTCCAGAATAATCTCTGAGGAACAAGATAAATTCCACTTGGTATGCAACGAGCGAATATGAAAAGCAGAAATAATAACTGTGAAAAACAAACCTCCATCTTTGGGATCAGAAAGCTGCTCTAGTTTTAGCTCAAAGTCCGTGTCTTTTGGAAAGCCCTCAAAGTGCTTCTTGAGGATCCAGCTTTTAGCTTGAACCATGACTCTCTTTGCTGAAAGCAACTGTAAAAATGAACGAAAACAATAGGGCGTATTATTGTAAATAAACCAAAAATGTAATGTTGTGTAGACCTAAAAACTGCTCCCTAAAGCAGCTGATTTGTTCACAGATCAAATCAGCAATAAAAAAGTAACGGTCCGAACAGTACATAATATCCCTAATACGAAGAATATCCTAGTTTACATACCCGTTTACTCTATACACACTATGCTCTCTGTCGGTCTGTTCTTCTATTATACTTTCTATTGTGCACGATACTGTAGAGAACTGTTTAAGGCCCGCCTACCCCTTCTGTCCATATACTGCTACATTCTTGGTTGAATCTTAATCAGGTGACATTTCGTGTCTATCTGATTGGCCGACCAGACCTGTCAATCATATTCATTGTTTCCTACCGTTTCCTACCGTTTTATTCACTAAGTCCACTTCTATATATTTTTATACTGTTTTAAACTGTATTCATATTTTTTTTCCATCCTCTGAAGCAAAAACATAGGCTTTTGAAATTATTTATTTGTCGAGGAAGCGCCCACGTCACGTGACGAAAGCAAGCGCGGGCTTATTGGAAGTGGCACGCGAGGCAGGCAGTGGAACATCCGAAGCGTTCTGGTTTTCTGTGTACAAGGTAGTAATATGTACTATATACTGCTTTGTGAAATATGTAAAATTCTGGGGTTTTTTTGAACAGAGAAATGATGGAAAATGTATTTTCGTTTGTACTTAGCTAACCAGTAAAGCAAGCTAATGTAGCTAAATGCAAACGTTTAACAAGTAATGTAACGTTAGCTCGTTTTTAACGGCTCTTGAAATTCAAAATGTGTTGTTCTTCTGTCGTACTAACAACGGCTGTAACTTTAACTTTTGCTCTACGTGTATTCTGCTATCAATTAACGTTACATTAGTGTGTTGTTACAACATTTCTGCGAACGACTTTTTCCAAAACCGTTTGCTGTTTCTCACGAATCATATGAGGCTAATCACAACGAAGTAGTAGCTGTTTATCTGTAAAATCATTCACTTCCAAGAGCAGCTGCCGGATGTGGGTTTGCTTGGCTATATCAAAATTGTACCCATCTGAAAGTATCTAGCTAAGAATATACACAAGCAAAATGAAAATAAGTGTGTTTTGCTTTTTAAAATTAAAAACAGAGCAAGCTGTTTATTTGTATCTATAATATTGTCTGTTTACTTGGAAACTGTTAAACTCTGAATTTAGCCACAGCTAACTTACATTTGGTTGGTGAATAAATAGAGCTTATAGAGGCTATTACAGTTGTTGTGAGACCATAAATACTCAGGAGTAGTAGTTACTCATTTCTAAAAATAATAATAATGTTTTAATAATGTAAAGTTATTTAGAATTAGCCTTTAGGCACCATAGAAATCCTTATTTGGCTAGGTATCTACATGAAGGTGAGTGTGTATGTTGCACACAGTGCAGTAACCTGCAACATTAACCTCATTTGGGCCTTTTCTGTATAAATACATAGAATAATTGAGCTTGCTGTAATGTCTTTTGACCATGTGCCTTAGGATAAGGGAATATCTCTGAAGTGAGAGCCAAGTTGACATAAGCAGCCATGCTGGATGGGGCTCAGTTTGTTGAGGCGTTGTCACGGTTGGGTTACCCACGGGGTCTATGCTGAAAGGTTCTGAGTTTGATTGGTTATTTGACACGGCACCAGATAACCTGCACCTTTTCCGCGTTGTTTGCAACCGCCTAAACCGCAGCAATGTTTTGACGCCCGAAGAATTGCAAGCTTACAAGGCACTCCAGGAATCCTCTAAGCCTGTCTTGGATGAAGCGACACTGGCTGAGCTACTTAAAACCTGTTTGCCTGTAGATGGTGGTGTAGTGTCACAGGGCAGTTCTGCATTGGGTGGAGAGGGAAATGTACTGATTGAGGATCTTGAGACAGAACTTCAAGCACTTCGCAAGGAGAAGCAGCTAAAACAACGCAGACTCAATAAGCTGCAGATGCTAGCTACCAACTGGGGTGCAAACTCCTCTGCATCACAAGCACTGCTGCAGGAAGGAGGGAATACAGTAAAAGAGGCCAACTCTGCCTTAGCAGCTGAAAACGCATACACCAACTCAGCTGTGGAGAACCTGTCAAAGGAGACTACAAAACTGTCTGTCTTTTTTCAAAAAGACACGTATGCCATAAGAAGTAAAGATGGAGCTACCCCATTAGTTCCTCAACCAAGGACCCCGGTGGTCCTCTCCCAGTTGTCTCTAGACCCTTTCCTCCAGCAACAGGAGCAATTCACAAAAGTGTTGACTTCCTACACACAGCGTCAGTTTTTTCAGGGCATCTCAGACATAATGGAGACCTCCACATCCAGCCACTGCCAGCTGACCAATCTGAGCTGTTGCAGTGGCAATGAGGAAGAAGAGGAAGAGAGACTAGTGGAGCTCAGGAAGAAGGAGATGGCACAACTACAATGGGCATATATAGTGGCACAATACCAGCTGGTGAAAGAGAGAGCAAAGGAGCATGGCGACAGAGCAGCAAAAGAGTGGCTCATTCAGCGACTACATAGCAACACAGAGGTGAATATTAAAGAAAATGATTGTTTTAATGATAGGTTTATAAATGCCTGTACTGTGCCACTCAGAACATTTTAAGAGTAATATATTGTTTCTTATTAATATTCATAATAATGTTCACTGTATTTTGATAAAATTAATGCAGCCTAGGTGAGCATAACAGACCTTCAAAAAAAATTTAAATATTGCCAACCCCAAAATTTTGAACAGTAGCTTACAAGAATTTCAACTTCTCAATGTCATGTCATTTCCGACCTAAATCAGAGCCTGCCATTAAACTGTGTCTAAAATGTAGTGTTACTGGCACTTTTTCTGTATTTATTCATCAGCAGTGTGTTGTTTCTGTAAATTTGTAGGTGTGTGAACCAGCATTTTTACCCTGTTCTATTGTAACGTGCCAAATAATATTTTATTATTTCTTATATTTATAATATTTATTTTTATTATTATTTTATTATTTTATTTTATTATCTTCTGTCCCTTGAATTGAGAATATCTCTTTAATGTTTCTCATTTTCATTCTCTTCCTCTCATAGTCTCTGTGCTGCTCACAGGGAAGCAGGCTTGAGCCTGATCTACGTTCTGAGATCCTCTCAATCCAGTCTGAAATTCAGTCCCTTATGTTAGACCCAGTCCGCTCCGCATTACGAGACTGTGCCCGCCTCCTTAATATCCCTGTGGTGCATGGTGACCTTGCTCTTCAGTTAGCCAGGCAAAATTACTACACCTCCAGGCAGATAGAAGTTCGCGACCAGCTTCTCCGTCAAAAGGCATTCTTCGAACTTGTGTGTCTGACCCAGGATGCAGAGCTTCTTATGGGGAAAATGGTGATGAAGCAGCTTGATGAAATACTGAAGAGGCTGGAGGGGGCCGCCGAAGCAGCTACTCTGAGAGAAAACATTCTGACACAATCTCACTTAACTCAAGTCCCATACCTTGGTTCTAATGCTAAACAACAGGTCATCACCTCCAAGGACACTGCCTTTAGCAGGTAACCCACTGTCAGTGGGGAGCGGTTTTGTACTGTGTAATTCAGGTTAGGTTTATAAGATAGTATCTTCACATTTGTATGTTTTATATGTTCATCCCCTAGGTTGCTGCAGATGCTTGAGTTGGATAAGGCCACCACGGAGAAAGAGGATCCATTTCAAACCTACAGTAGACTGGAAACGGCAGCCTTTAAAATACAGGAGGATTTGGTCACTGTACAAGAGGCTTTGGATGGGGCCAGACGTGAGCAAGCCTATACTGGAGCTCGGTTGGAAAGTGACCGAGATGCCCTCGACCACGTGGCATACTCTGACATTGTGCAGCCTCTTCTGAGGCCGCAGGTATGTGCTACAGCCACACCTGCACTGGAGTTCTGCCCTCATGCACAGGTATGTCTTTCTGTTCTTTTTTTTTTCTGAACTTCACCAACTTTCAACAACATCATCCTTTGTGAATCCCAAGAGACGTGAGCAGCTTAATTATCATATTCATGACTTACATAAAACATGCACCTCTCAGTGGTTGGTCGTAATTGTTTGGTGGTGTATTTTTGGGTGTTTTTATGCACTGTGTTTTTTCAGTTTTATAATTACCTTTTTTAAGTTGTACTTCAAACCCCTATTAATTTAAAGGTCCCATGGCATGCAAAATTCACTTTGATGTTTTTTAACATTAAATAGAGTTCCCCCTAGCTTGCGTACAGTCCCCCAGTGGCTAGAAATGGCGAAAGGTGTAAAACGAACACTGGGTATCCTGCTTTGCCTTTAAAAAAAAAAAAGTGAAAGCTCAGATGGCACAATCTGGAATCTTTCCTTTGTCATCATACGGGGAAAGGTTACCTCCCTTTCCTCTGCTTTGCATGAACAGAGAATTAAACAGACGAAACCAGATATATATTTACACACAGAAATTATTTCATAAACGACATAGTCATGAGATGCAATAAAACTTTAGACAATACTTTAGACATAACAACAGACAATACTTTATTGAACCTTTTCTGGTAAGAAGTGTGCAAACCCAAGCATATTTGATGATTGTTTCTGTCCAGTCCGCTCGTTTTATAATGTTTTACCACAGTTGTCATTGTTTTTTGTCAGGCAGTAACATATGGTATGCTAATTTGAGGTATATTTCTAATTTGAGGCTGTATTACGTCAATCCTGGCACATCACAAGATGATATTATGTAGCTGAATATATATTGTTTTGAAAAGGAAGATTGAGGCGGTTCTTTGTTTTGCATCCAGATATAGCGTTGACATAATTGTAACCGTGTTAAATTTGATTAGCCTGCTTGTGTATCACTCAGGAAGATAGTCCAATCAGAAGAGAGGCTCATGAGTAGTAATTAGACAGGCCTAATTGACATGTTTTTGACAGAGATGGTTTTTGTTACTTATACCACAAATATATATATATATATATATATATATATATATATATATATATATATATATATATATATATATATATATATATATATATATATATATATATATATATATATATATATATATATATATATTCTTAAGGACATCAGCACCTAAAATAATACTCCCAAAAGGTGCGTGACATGGGACCTTTAAATACTCTTATCCCAGACATTTTGCATCTGAAGGGTATATTCCTATGAATGCAATAAAGTTAGCTGCTAAAATGATTTTTTTCAAACAATGACTTTTGTACATACTAATTTTTCAACATTTGGGATGGGTGTATTTCCATAACACATCAAGGGGGACTGGGAAAAGTGCCAGTTGTTTAACTCTAGTTCTCTCTCACTGCTCTTAGTATCATGTTTTCAAACTTTTCCACTGCATACACGGTCATATAAATGCCATTTCCCTACTTTGACTTTGATTATGCCTGTCACATTTTCTACCTGCCTCTGTAC
Source organism: Puntigrus tetrazona (assembly GCF_018831695.1). Taxonomy (NCBI): domain Eukaryota; kingdom Metazoa; phylum Chordata; class Actinopteri; order Cypriniformes; family Cyprinidae; genus Puntigrus; species Puntigrus tetrazona. Next base: position 1,160,538 of record NC_056705.1, read on the forward strand.
TTGACACCTCCTTCTATCTGTCTGACCTCCCTACCATTCTCTGTGTTTAGGAGCTCACAGTAGTTCTTGATGAGTTGGAGGTCAAGCAAAAGGCCTTGTACACATCTCTTCAGGACATAGTTGGGGATTTGAAGGGCAAGCGAGGGAGGCTTGAACACAGTGCCACCCTGAGGAGAGAAAGAGAACTGTATGTTTATTTCCATCTGGACCCAAGACTGCTCACCAGAGCAGTGAGAGATGTAGAGGCTCAAGCAGGGGTTAGGTAAAATTAAAATGTAGGCTTTGTCTGCTTTAGCCAACAATATAGGGGTCCCTGCTTAAAAAAAAGTCATAAATAAAAAAAAAATAATGTTATGTGACATGGTTCACTGTGGCTTCTGTTATGAAGCTCTGTATTTCTGCTAAAGGTTAATGTTCTGCAGGTATGTAAAATTGTTACTTAATACCTACAGTGTCACACTAATTTGCATTTGTACTTTACCAGATGTACTGCACCTTGACTGAATCATGTTTCTTTTTGGTGATTAACAGTTGTTTCTTTCTAAATAAACATAATTTGTAATCTGAGTGTTTGAGTACATCTTTGTGTTTTTTTTCTGTTCTTTTTTTTTAATAATTGCACTTTGATTCAGTGCATCGAAATATTTAGGTTTTCTATCTGATCAACAAAAAAACATTTGGAAAACACCAGACAATTAAGTATCTTTTCATAGATCTCAGTTGACTGAGACATTGGAACAATCCACTCATATATTGTATTGTGGAAGAGTACAACAGTATCCAGTTATTGTTGCTTGTGCATGTTTGGTCCCTTTGTTGTCAGATGTGATTCTATCACCTTTTGGTTAGACTGGCTTAAAACTATTTTTCTGAATGTGTGTCTACAGGGTTAAATCAGACTAGGAGAGCAGCAAATGAAATGGAAAGCTACCTCTGCAGCAGTCTGAACACAGCACCTCTCTCTGCAGCTGCACAGAGCATCATAGCAGCTCTTCGGGTCCAATATGTGCCCAAAACAGACAGAAGTAGAGCTAGTGAGTCAGAAACAGAATATTATATCAATATTATAAACCTGTGGCACGTTATCAACTACATGAAGCCACATTTCATTGGATATTAACAGTCCAAATTTGAGCTGGGTTTGCTGACTTTGAGAAGGACTAGTTCACAAACAGGTGTGAAAAAAGGTTTAAATCTTTAACCTACAGGCTTATCTGGTAGAGCGTTTGGACTGTCTCACCAGCAGGCCAAAGATGACAGAACTCAAGATTTGTTTGCAGGGAAAAACAGGTGAGTAATACCTAAAACTGATGCACCGTCTACAGTAACAATATTCTTTTAGATATTAGCTGTGCACGTATTAAGCCAACATTAATGTATAAATGACATGTATACATAATTACAATATACATAACTACAAATAAAATAATGTGATCTTTTTGGCATGCTGTTTACATATGTTCCACTTAAATAGCATTGGGAGCAATCAGGCTAGACCAGGCATAGTGACTGAAGCGGAGATCCAAAGACTGACCTTCAGGAAGAGGAATTGGATTCAACCAGCAAGCCCCTCTGAAAAAGACTCAGTAGGTTGTGATCAACATGGGGCACCTCCAGTAAAAAAGTTAAGCTTTGAGCATCTTGCATTGCCTATTACCAACTGTTATCCAGCGTCTGAAGAAGAAAAGAGTACTGATATTGTGGACAAGCAAAAGAGGACTGGAAATATAGCGCCATTTTGGAGTTGTCGATTGGGTTTGAGAGTAAAAGATAGCAGTGATTCTGTTTTTGAAGTCATCTCAAATGAGGCCAGAGCTAAACAAGGGTTCAGACAAGTGCAGCATATTAGTTTTATGTCTAATGTAGAGAATCCAACATCTAAGTTTGAGGATCTGGACAGCAGCCGTTACTGGCAAAATAGCGAACACTCTGAATTGTTACTTCCAATGGAAAGCTATGTACACGCAGAAAGACAAAGAATTGCATCTGTCCTTGAATGTGTGCACGACACTCCTGTTAGGTCAGGTGAAATACTGGACTCAGTGGAGGAAAAGGAAGGCAGTGGTTCTGAAAGAAGAGAGATTACCAAGAGCAGAACAAGTAAGAACGGTTTGCTAGACCATACAAATATGTATTTGAACAAATCTTCATATTGCAGCCCTACTTTTTCACAAGTAAGCCATTCACTCAGCGTGTCTGGCTTATCAAGGCTGGTAATGTCTGATTTGCAAATAATAACCAAGTTTTAACAAGGTAATTACGAAATTGGTTTCAGATGGTGTATCACATATCACAGCTTTATTTTTTGTGTCGGCTGCCTAAGGACAAGCTAATGATGCAACAAACAGCCACTACGCAAAAATATTAGATGCAAGCATCCACATTCCAGTGACAATGCTAAGACACTGTTCACTTTTATGGTACACACAGGTTCTCCCCAGCCATATGCAAATACAATTCTAATGCCTGTTGGAGAGAGAGATGGGAAGGTGGAATCCTCTACCAATAATGGAGTGCAGCACAGTATCCAGCCCCACTTTCAGGTAAAAGTACTGACTCTAGTTCTGATATAAGGCAGTGCTGGATGTGCTGAGTCACCAGAGATGTGTTTGTATAAATATATATGTATCTTTAAAATGTCCTGACCTTTTTACACTGCAAAAAACTTTTCTTCTGCAAGGTGTACTCTGTGAAACTGTTGGTAAGGAAAATTAGGAAAAAAGTTGTCTTTAGGGATCATTTAAGAGGGTCTCCCTGTACTCAAATGGCTCAGATTGGTGCAGTTAACAACACACATTAGACTGAAGATGAAGCGACAATCTGCATTTATTACATTTGTGTTAAAAATAATTCTTTGTACAGATAAGAAAAAAATTCTTAGGGTTTTGAAGTACAGAGCAGCAGAATGTTGAATGAGTGAATGATGCACACACACAATTCAAAGGACAGCTTCCTTTCACCTCCTTACAGACTTAACTAGAATGAATTCTAGGTCTAAAAATACTATCAACATTAAAAACCCTCACATCAAAAGATCAGTTATCTAGTGTACCAGTATGTTTTGACTATGAATGCTTGTTGTAGTTTTATTTGAAGTACTTTCAAGGTGAAACAGCCTTCTAATGAATAATGGAAGTCCCTTGCTGCAGATGTCTGTTATGTAAAGAATCACAGGGGTCATTCAGAGGTTGAGAAGTACCAGACTTGTCCTAGCAGCGATAAAAGTGTGGGTGCATCAGCCTAAAACCTGCTTTAGAGAGCTTTATTAGTGACAGCCTGGGAACTGTGTGTACATATTCCCCTATTGAAGCTTTTTTAAGCTGATTTGTCTGGAGCTGACAGCCAAACTCTGAATAGAATGGCTCTCCGCTGACGATTTAAGCTTTTTGAAGTTATAAAATTGGCTTTATTTGAATTACGTGGAATATTTTCTTCACATGTAATAAGAGCTCATTTGAACTCAAACTCTACTTGCATTTGTTGTCTTAACACATACAGGCTGGTGAGATGACATCATTTCCAAAGCATACTGGGAAAAGGGAACTCTCTGGAGCCTCACAGAAAGCTCCTAACATCACTTCATCACAGGAGTTTCGCAAAAAAACACTCAGAGCACTCAGGTTCCCCTCTCAGCTCTTCCACAAGGCAAAAGTAAAGGGCTCAATAAAACTACTAAAACCAAAACTTCCACAGCCTAACGTTAAGAGGCAGAGACATCCTCTCAAACCCCTGAAAGAATTAAAGAGTCAAGAATGCAATAAATCGGATCACTCCAAATCCCCCAAGCTCTCTGATTCAAGCCGATCAGGACCCAAGCAAAGCAATGACATGACTTCAGAAACGGACAGAAAAGAAGATGGAACCACAGCAACCTCAAAAGGGACCTTTAGTCTGTCCTCTGATCCCAGGGTGTGTGACTCAAGCCATCTCTCACAAGAGAAGAGAGAGCGCTTGTTAGAAGAAGCAGGAAAAGTAAAAGCATTTGTTGTTACTATGGTATACCAAGATGGTACCATACAATTGGACCCAGAACAGGTGGGATTTAAGAGTCACTAGATGGTATTCATTAAGCTAAACTATTGAGCTTTGGCTGTACTATGCATTTTGGTGGATATAGAAAAGTTTGGGGTCAGTTTGATTTCTGAATATATATACAAAAAAAATGTACTGTATTTCAGGTAACACTTAATTTTACGGTTAAACCTATTAGTTGCTTATTAGCATGCATATTACTAGAATATTAGCCATTTCTTAATGATAATTAAGCATATATTAATGCCTTTTTCTACATTAACTTATTCTACATCCCTAATCCTACCCAATACCTAAACGTAATAACTGCCTTACTAATTATTAATACGCAGCAAATTGAGAATTTGAGGCAAAAGTGTTAGCTTTTCTAAAGTTTTACCATATTTAAGAATATTACTGTATTTATTAATATTACTGTTTTGCTGTATTTTCAATCATATAAAAATGTAGCCTGTGTGAGTATGAGACTTTTTAAAAAAAACATTAAAAACTTTATTAAGATTAAGATACATTTGCTGAATGTTGTATGTTAGAATTAATGGCTGGATATATTGCCATTCTCTCCTAAAGAAGCTGTACCCTTCAGTGTGTGGCCTGCTGGTTCTGCTAAAGAGGGATTTGAATTCAGAGGGACTGCAGCACAGACCACCAGATAGGGTGCTGTACCTGAGACTAGAGCAGGCACCAGCTTGGGCCCAACAAGACTTTACACAAAAGCAGGATGCCTTTACCAGGTGTGTTTGTATTTATTATTGAGTTATTTACATGTAACTACTGTTCTTATTGTGTCCTTGCTGTTTATCTTTCACCAGTGGCAAGTAGCATTATGGCTCGTTTCCACTGAGTGGTACGTACAGTACGATACGGAACACCCTAGTCCAGCTCACGTTTCCACTGCCATCGGCACCCTTGCTTGATAGGCGTGTATGAAAGAACATAGCGATCGGCGATATAGCATGACAATAGGCAACTTCTCCTTTTTCAGTTTTAATGAACATTAAAATAATAATATTACAAATAATATAAGAGGCTCAAGAGGGAATGAAGTCAAAATCAAACAAAGTCAGCATGCTACAGTCAAGTTCAAACTTAAATAACTTTGTGCTTAGCCAAAACTATGTGACCAAGAACAAATGGAAAAAAGACCACGAATGCCTGTTAAATATAACGTTACCTAAAATGAATTGTATATTACGTTTAACCACAACCGAGTCATCAGAGCCAGCTGCAAAAGTTGGAAGAACTAGCCGAGTTTGGCACTCACCTGGAACTACAAAATCTGTATATTAAATAGATGCAATCTTTATAAATAAACCCCACATTTGAGTTTTATACAACTAAATTCTCGCCTGAAAAACTCCACTTCATGACACAATAACAGTAATATTTAGAATATGTGTTTGGGCAGTGACACATATTGAGAAGCAACTATTATCTGTGTGAAAATATAAAATTTAAACATTTTTTTTGTTCGTGCACTTTTACCTAAATAAGCCAATGTAAATAAACTCAGGGACAGGGGATCCTGTTGTATCATGCAAAAGTGACGATCCTAGTCAACCAATCAGGTTCTGCATTAAATTTAGCTGAACATTTTTGGTACCCTTTGCTGTGCTAGGTACCAAAAAATTAATACGACTCACTATTTCGGTAATGTACAGTACTTTACCACTCAGTGGAAACAAGCCAGTAGTTATTTTTTTCTTTACATCTGTAACAGTATATTTTTAATGTGGAATTGAGTGAAGATGAGGACATTTGTGCATGCTGCAGCAGGTGTTGTTCAGTGTGTTTTACTGTGTATCTGTATGTCCTTAGAGAGATGCTCATGCAGATGATGTGTCACACAAAGCCATTTGTATGCTTTAAAGCTAAAGACCTGCTTCTCACAGCACTAAAACACTTCAGCAAAGACTTGAGCTGGAAACAAGGTGTGGACACACGTAAAGTTTTTATTTTATCCCTAACAATTTAAGCAGTTACCATGTTATACACAACAGGAGCTCAAAAGATATATTGAAAATATTTTTTCAGCAAGATATAAACAATAGGATTTACTGAATTAAAACAGCAGAAATTTGATTTGAAAAATTAAAATTCTATATTATATTAACAGAAATATTTTGTTTACTATTTGTCCATGATTAACTCCCATAATATAAACTTATATACAGTGGCCCTCTTCCAGATTTTTCATTTTTGCATGTTTGCCACACTTTAATGTTTCAATTCTAAAGCTTTGGGACTTTGTGAAGTACAGTGAGAGCCATTATCCACAAATAGCAAAAACATGGAACAGTGGTGAACTTTCCTAAGAGTGGCCGCTCGACCAAAATTACCCCAAGAGTGCAGCAACGACTCATCCAAGAGGTCACAAAAGACCCCACAACAACATCCAAAAAACTGTAGGACTCACTTGCCTCAGTTATGGTCAGTGTTCATGATTCCACCATAAGAAAAAGACAAAAATGGCCTGCATGGCAGTTCCAAAACGAAAACTGCTGCTGAGCAAAAAGTACATAAAGGCTCGTCTCAGTTTTGCCAGAAAACATGATGATCCCCAAGACTTTTTGGAAAATAATCTGTGGACTGACAAGACAAAAGTTGAACTTTTTGGATGGTGTGTGTCGAATTACATTTGGTGTAAAAGTTACATAGCATTTCAGAAAAAGAACATCATACCAATAGTAAAATGTGGTGATACTGTGATGGTCTAGTGCTGTTTTGCTGCTTCAGGACCTGGAAGAATTGCTGTGATAAATGGAACCATGAATTTTGCTGTCTACCAAAAAATCCTGAAGGACAATGTCCGGTCATCTGTTCGTGACCTCAAGCCATCAATCATCACACCAAGTCCACCTCTTAATGGCTAAAGAAAAACAAAATGAAGACATGAAGTAGCCTAGTTTAAGCCTGAAGTAGGCCCTTTTTCACACAGATGTGACAAGCATGCAAAAAATAAATAAATAAATAAGGAAGGGGGCCAACACTTTTTCACACCACTGTAGTATGTCAAATATTCCTGTTTCCGGTTACCATAAAATATAGATTTGAATGCATCAATTTTTTTCAATGCGGGAACAGTAGTAATATGGCTAATATTTTTTTCTGAGCAGTGTTGAGGTGTCATGTGATGGATCCTCAGATTGCAGCGTGGTTGTTAAACCCTGCCGATTCTGCAACCTGCTTTCAGACCCTGCTTTCCAAACACTACACGTATTCAGTTGCGTCCACATCACTGCAACCTGTTCTTGGGCAAGCCAAGGTCAGAAAGACGCATTTGATTCAACAAATCTTGTTCAGAAAAGACAGCAGCGGTGTGTCTATAAAACTAAGTGTACTTTCAAAGTTGAAATTTAAAGTACACTTTTACAGTGGCATGGTGTTTCTCTTTACTGCTTCATCAGGTGACTCAAGTGATCTCAAACTTGTCTCTTTTATATAATCTAATGGTGGAACTACATAACAAGCTTCAGGTAATTTAAAATGAATCTTTTGTAAACAAAGAATCATGTGCAATGTTTCTCAGTTTTCTCTGACGCTCTCAGGTTTCTGTCTTTTTGTCTATAGACTCAGGGGCTGTGGCAGCTCTATTCTGGCGTAGAACAAAAGATGATTCCAATTCTGGCAGGTCTGAGCAAACAGATTCTAGAGATAAAAAACGTGAATGATTCAACGACTTCCATTGCATTTCCCCTGATCTACTCATTTTCTATTCATAGTGTGATCGTACATTTATTTTACATTTTTGCTTAAAACAGTTCTAAACTTCTTTTTAAATGTTTGTCAGTTGCATTTTTTCCCCAAAGTACAATTAAAAATTTTGCCAGTTGTTTTCAGATGCTGTCATATGTATTTTCTTACTTAATCATGTCATTTATGAGTGAGGAACTGGAATGACACTAGAATTAATAACTAATTCTTCAGTAACTTTTGATTGTAAACTTGATTGTACCATCAGTACAGCACATGCATTCTTTATATCTTTCAATTTATTGTCACAGCCTTAAATAAAACACAATTTAAAAAGGCAGCTACTGTATACTGTATATATCCACTGTCTAATGAATTAGATTTGGTTGTGCATTTACAATAAAGGTAATAATTTTGACTTGCTGCATTAACATTGTTCCCTCTTATTCTTTCTCAGTAATGGAAAGCTATAAAATGCATGTGGACATAGAGGCCATGAAAAATACTTCAGAGTTGCTAGGGGTAAGAGTATGATTCTATTATGATTGTATAAACAGCTATAAACTGTGATTTTTCTCAGCTCTGTCTTCCCTAAGGGATAATTTGGGGTATATTGTGTCTAGTTAATATTAATGACTATATCTACCACTGCTGGCAACTGCTTTCTCAAAAAGAACATTACCATCTCATTTCATATCTCTTTCCTTCTCTCTCTCTCTCTCGCTCTCTCTCTCAAGTGCACATATATATTGTTTTCTCGAGTCCTTTGTGGATATTTATTTTACTAACTCCTGTACTCTTCCCCTTCTATCATTCTGCTTTTTTACTTCCCTCTCATCTTCCTTCAGTTATCTCAGAAGAAAGGAATGGATAAATTAAACACTACTGGATTATTCTCAGTGGGGTTTACTGTACCTTCTGCAGCCGCGGCCTGCTAACTACGTTCTCTCTCTCTTTCTCAGTCTAAGCTAAAGCAGTTAGAGCAGGAGGCTCACCAAGCTGCAGGTCAGAAGTTCTTGGTGTCTAGCAGTGCACAACTTAGACTGGTCAGTTTTTTCGAAAGGCTTTTGAAACTTTGCTAGCTAGTTACTTATCTCTTGATAGTTAAGTGCAATTAAAAAAATTTAAAAATAAAAAAAACCTCCTCTTTTCAGATCCTATTCGACAAGCTGCGTTTGCATGAACTTTGTGAGAATAAAAAGCTTCCTAAAACAATCACGAAACTGCAGTCCACGTCAGAAACAGCAGTGAGTATACATTTAATGTTCTTATATGTGCAAACTAACATGAAGTGGTCCCATGAATGTTGTTTATTTTAAGGTGTCCTTGTTAACAGTGTAATTACTATTGCCTATGATTCTTTAGAAAAATAGAAGTGAAATGTATCGGTTTTAATTCAGTTGTTGGCTTTTTTAACCCTATTTTAGCTATTACAACTACAGAAGCTGCATCCACTGCCCAAAATTATACTTGAATACAGACAGATTCACAAAAACAAGACTGCATTTGTGGATGGCATTCTGTCTTGCATGAACAAGGTGAGACATTTGACACACAGCATATTATACTCATATTATGCACACTAGGTGGCAGTACAAGAGTATCACATTTTAGTCATTATTTTTGTTTGTTTTTCTTTTTAAACCTCTTTTGATTTTGAATGTTCTTTAAATGACTTAAGCTGAAAGAATTTATAGATTGTCTATAGTTTAGTAAATTTTGTGCTTTTTTTTTTTTTTTTTTTTTTTTTTTGCCCGTTTCACTGCTTCTCAGACGTTCATTTCTTCCACATGGAATCAGACAAGTACAGTGAGCGGCAGACTGTCTGCTAAACATCCTGTGAGTACTTTTAATTTGCCCTTTCAACTCTAAACTCTTTCAACTCTGCCTGTTTACTATTGATCTGTCCTCTCTTTTCTCTCCTTCACTTTTCTAGGTATTTTGTCATGCTGTTTCTCTTTCAGACACATACACACACTCCCACTATTTTTATTGAAAAAAAAGCCCCTCTGAGACAACCATTTGCTGTCCCATTATGTTGTACCATTCTTCCTCTCTTGCTCTCTCTAGTGTTGTGACAATTCGATAGATCATCTCTAGGTCTTTCTTGGGGTTCAGCATTCAGTTGCTGTGAGATTTACATTGTTGCAACGCTCACACAGTATCCTCTCATCCTGTCTCTATCCTTTCCTAATATCTTTTTTATTCAGATACATTTTCATGCTATCATTCTAGTCATTCTTTTTTTAGAATAATTGAGCTTGTCATTATTTGGGGCTCTAAGACATCCCTCAGACCTCACACTTGTCAAATACGTTTATGAATGATATGTCTCCCCTTCATGCTGAATTCAGTTAAGTCACCTCTGGGGATTTGTTCATTTGAGTATTGTAACTGTAACCACTGCATTTAAAAATTAATTTCCACTGATGAGCTAGCATATAAATGAGCATCATTAGCTGCTAGGAGTAATTGAGAAAAATCATCGGCCAATAATTGTAGGCTAGGGATGATATAGAGCATCCTGAGAGTTCAAATGTTTCTGAATCATACTGAATAACTATTAAAACAGCAATTTCCTGTTGGGCTCAACTTTTCAATACTTCTGTTTCTCTGTGTTCTAGCCAGTGAGTTTAGTTTTTTCATTATGTCATCAAACCAGCAGGCATGCCCCTACAGTTTTGCCTTTCAGGCTTTACTTTACTTCTTTTCCTTCTTTTACTTTTTTAAAATCCTTCATGAGCAAGACTAAGCCAGAAGCTTTTAGGCAATCTGGATTTAAGAAGGATTAGATTCAGTTTTTCATAGCTGGTTTTTGTGCTATATTCTGTGTATTTTGTGAGCGCCTTATGATGTTATATGTTAGTAAGGCTTTGTATGTGTATTTGACGGTTTATACTGCCACTCAAAAGTATATTTGGTAATATTATTTTTTACAGAAATTAATTGTTTTATTTAGAAACAATGCATTAAAAGCATTAACAGTGATCAAAAGTCAAGTCGTTTATAATCTAACAATAGGTTTTAGGTTTTAATAAAGGCATTTTGCATAAATGCTTTTGAACCTTCTATTCATTAAAAAAATTTTGAGCACAATTTTAACATGCTAGAATAATATTTGAACTAAATGCTGTTTCTGTTCTGCTGCAGATGGATCAGCTGCCTTGTTTGATATCTTTCTATAACACGCACACACACACACACACTCACACTTCTTCCTCACGGTTGCTTTCTTCTCACTCCCCCTTTTGTCTTTGAGTATACACCCAAATCTGCATAGACACATAAAGCAGGCAGGCAGTAGCTTTTTTTCAGCCTTAATACGGGTTTGCTTAAGGCAAAGCTTTTGCAGGCTTTAAAGTCATAACCAAAAAATGAGCCACCTTTGGATCAGAATCCCCCAAGTATTCTTGAACAGAAGACCAGACATCATTTATTCATCCAGAGACATACACAGAGACACCCTTGACAATAACACCAAAGAATAGTCGAATGAGGACAGACGTCTTTCTCCTCATCTTTATTTCTTTGTCTACTCGCTGGCTTGATATCAGCTTTTTTATGTGCTATCCAAAGCCTTCTATCCTGAATTTCACAACTGAGAGCTAATCTCCTTGCATTTGATAAATAATGCATTCAGGAGAAATAGTTTCACGAATCATGTGACGTTCAGAATAGCTATATTTTTCATTGCTTACTACATCATTGAAACTCTCTTTCAAGGTGTTTTCAAAGTCTAATCAGACAAACCCAAATAAAAATCGTCTCCTAATGTAAAGAGTTTCCAGCTTTAAATAATGAGTCATTGCTGTGGTAGGTGTTGCTTCAGAGTGATGCATGGCTTTCCCCTAGTCATTTGAATTTGGCTGCACCAAAGCATTACAGAACTGTGCATAATGATGCTGCTCCAGGGTGTGTGACTCACTGTTTGTGTGAACTGATTAATTAGATTTTGTTCTGACACAGAGAGCAGGCGGGATTACATTTGTGTGTTAGAAAAAGAAATCCCATCAGCTGTTCCCCCAGAATGTGTGAGTGTGCATGTGTGATCATATGTACTTGTTGTCGAAGGTCTCAGCAATAAGCATGGCCTACTGCCTTGTGACCAGTGTTTCAGACAGTTGATTGGCCAGTGCTGTTGCAACTGAAAACTGAAATTTTAAAATTAATTTATCTTGTACATCCTCTGCTGGATCTTTAACTTAAAGAGGTCATTGGATCTTTTTATTATTTTGATATGTTCTTTGAGGTTTACTGATAATGTTGAATTTTTTTTCACCAAAAAAAAAAAACCAGCTGTTCAAAAATTATTTTCAACCTCATTCTTAACCTCTAACAGCCTGTTTTTAAGAGACGTGTTATTAAATGGGATAGTTCACACAAAAATGAACATTTTAAAATTTTTAACCCCAGGGCATCCAAGATGTAGGTGACTTGTTTCTTCAGTATAACTCAAACAATTTTTTACTCTAAAAATTTTACTCTAAAATTGTTGCAGTCAGTCAGTCATGTAATACAAGTCAATGGGCACAAAATTTTTGAGAAAAAAAAAAATAGACGTTGATGTGCAAAGAATATCCCTTGAAGTCTTCTCGGTAATTGGCCACTGCTACGATTGGCTAATATCATTGCATAGAAAACCGTATCAACGCCCCCTCGCTATTGCATGTTTTAAGTGTTTTGACTACTTGATCAAAATAAAACAGTCAATTCACAGAAAGCAATATGAAACATTTACTTACAGTTGATGCAGCTGCAGTCAGATCTAGTACCCCATTCTTTATGATCACTCCATGGCACTGTGCCTCATTCACAAAAAAAAGTCCTTCTGATATCTGTACAAAGGCATGAATGAGCCTTTTAAACAAACACATCAAAGCAAACATTCTTTTATTCTGTGTCCTGACAACAGATATGAGCACAAGGACTGTGTCAGAAAGCAAACCTGAGTTCAAACGATTTAGTATTCATTGGTGTAGACAAGATAGCGGCAGTGATTGTAATTTCTATTTGCGACACTCACATTCAGTGTGATCAAGTGTCAAGCAAGCTGTTAATGACTGAATGGCAGTGCACAAAGCCTGTGACGATGTAGCTGATGTCATTTCGTCCCATAGGATCTTAAACAAGTCTTTTTCTAAAGACTTGTTTCGTTTATTAATGATTTTTTTTTATGTTGATGATTACATTTTAACATTTGTAACAAACGATCTAGGCAAAGCTGGTTTGGATGAGCCCTTTAAAGGTATGGTTTTCTTCTGGATAGTCTTGAAATCATTTAAAAATATGTTGAGGAAATAATAATGAAAATTCTATTTTAGTTGAAACCCAATCTATTTTCAACATGCATATGATTCATCCATGTATATGTTACACTTATAGAGTTGATATTTCTATGTCATTGCAATTTTAAAGAAATATTTTGGTAAAACACATTTGTGCAGTAATTGTTGCAAAATTTCATCTCTGCATACAGTACAGTGATGCTAATATAAACATTTACATTATGTTTGTCCAGTTTTTATTTTAGTTTTTTTATAGCAATTCACCAACCTTGTGTTTCTAAATAGCATATTACATATTATTTCTATAATGTAAAGTATTGAAAATAATATGTATTCATAATTAATAATAGGTATTATAAAACTATGCATATTTTCCCACAAAATAATAAATCTTTTTGTTCGTGTAGGTGTAAAGCAAAATACCGGTTGCCTATGGAGTTGCTGCTAAGTTACATAATCATTTTGTTAGCTTTAAAACTTTAAATCCACCCACCTGATTTTGATAGACCTGAAGGTCCCATGTGGACAGTGTTTTTCACACTCTGAGATTTGCAGCAAGATCTCTGTCTATAAAATGTATTTGATGAGTCATTTTTCAAAGAAAACATTGGCGCTAAAAAAACACGTCACAGGTGTTTATACGTGTGTGTGTACTTTTTGCTTGAACACCAACGCATTTGTTTATCTTTCCACCTTTATGTTTTTAAAGGGAACGTGTAATAGGGAATCCTCAACAAAGCCTGACTGACTGCCCTAACAAAGCACCGTATCTGCTTATCTACTACAAACAAGTGCACATTCATTGAGCATCGAGCTGAAACAAAAACATCATACAGCCAACCAGGCTCTACAAGCCAAAGTAACCCATTAAGAGTCAATGAGATGTACGTCTGTGTTATTATTTTCACAGTGCCTGGTTTGATGAGCTCTAAAACAACAACCGCCAATGTAAATTGGTTTTCTGCATGGGTCTCTGTTTCTGTGCTTATTAAGCTTTTGCCACACAACACAAACAGTAGCAGATGAGTAACAGCAGCAAGATGAGAGGGCAATGCGGCAACAGTGTGCTAATGAGAGAGAGAGCGTGTGAGGGACATCTTACTGTGGTTTCTGTTGTCTCGCAGGCTTTAGAAACATCTGTTCCGTTGGCATCATCAACAATTTCGCTTGGTGTGCTTTTTTCAAAAGCTGGGAAGAATAGTTATATTTGAGGAATTTGCCAAAGACTGCAGCAAATCGCTTTGAAGAGCTCAGAATGATTCGGATGCGTGAGAACATGTAGGCTGGACGATAAATGATAATGATGATTATCGCAATATTAATTTTACTTATTAAAATGATAACACAAGTTTGATATTTAATATATCTCAAAGTTCAAGTGGTAGCGCAAACTCACTTTAGCAGAAGCGTTTAATACGCCGATAAATGTAATGAAAGTAGCTCATGCAAGCACTAAACAGTGCTGTGTGGTTGAGTTCTCCACAGATAACAATGATTCCGTAAATTAGTTTAAAGCTAGATAAAGTAGTTCCAACAAACTGTACGCTAAAGTGTTCTTTTTGATTGAGTTTAATAAAACTCAGTCATAATAACATTTTAGTGTAAAATGAGTTTGTTAAAATATTTGCATCCTAACTCTAGTTCTACTGTCAAGGGTTTTAAAGATTAGAAATTTATCGCAATAATTATCTATATGAACTGATATGAAACATTTTAACTGTAATTTTTTGGCCATATTGTGTTTAATTCAGTCTCTGCCTTTTAAGTTTAACTGTTTAACAGGCCATTAGCAGGTTAGTGAGTTCCCACCATCAGCATACCTTAGAAAAGAATAGAGTAATTTGTGGTGTGTATATTGTACAGTGCTTGAGTGTGTGTTTGAGGCCTCTACTGTATTTCTTACTCAGCCTCAAAAAAAGCAGAGGCAGCATGTTTCGCCGTTGTCATGCCAACAGGGTACTGCTATGGGATGTAAATGGATCTTGCCCATCGCCTGAGTGATTGAAGGGTTTGTTACCACGGAAACTGCGCAGAAACACTGAGAAGGGTGTACAGTGGGGGTAATTTCACTTAAAAAGTGATGAAAATAAAATGGTGCTATTCTGAGGAATCCCTAACATAAAATTGTTTATATTCTCGAGAAAGGATGTGGTATATAGTCCGCGAATGTCTTTGAGGTGCCAGTTGGTGAATTCTGTGCTTACATTGCTCAATTAATTAATCTTCCAAACCTCTTTAACCTCCGAATCAATATAGCAGTTTCTCTCACCGACTGCCCCACCTCGCGCCTTAGACAGCTAATGAGTGTGCACACACACTCCAACTCTCACTCTGTATCTCTTCTTTCAGCTTCAACCCCCTGTTGTGTCGCTTAATGAGCATCTAACACCTCTGTGTGTAATAATCATTGGTGTGGGCGTTGGTGTGTACTGCGGTAAAGATGAGCTAGTTGCAGAGATCCAGAGCCTCCAGCAGATGGCAGCAGCCCTGAGCAGTAGAGCCTTTATAGACGCTTTTGACTGAGAATTATTATATTTCAACTGTTTCTTCTTCAGTAGATAATCTTACAGTGCCGGCAGCTGCATTCCCAATGGAGAAGCTTAGATGTTGAAGTTCTATTATTTCACTTGACTCATCATCTCTCACTTTCATCTTTGCTCTAGCCTGTATTCTTCTAAGCAGTTTTTGGGCTTTGTATTTCAGAACATCTGATGTTCTTGCCTCGTTGGCATGAATTGTTTATGTTTTATCCTTCATTCATTCAATTCACTTTGGATAAAAGCCTGTGTAGAATGCTGCATGCTCATCATCATTTTTGGAGTGTGGTGTTGTGAGGCTGGTCATCTTCTTGAAGTTAGAACTTTGGTGTCAAAAGCTAAATAGTCACAGTACAATGCTGTTTTGGTAAAATATGTAAGATTTGGATTGTAGGTAAAAAAAACTATATGCACAATCCTTAACTGCATAATTTGTTCACCTTTGGTTCAGTTTAGTTCTACTTATATTTTTTTAATTAAGTTAAATATTACATTTTATTGTTTTAGGCTACAGTTAAAAATTTGGGGAGAGTGAGTTTATTTATTAGCAAGGATGCATCAAATTAAATAAAGACTTTTAACATTGTTGCAAAAAGTAGTTCTATTTAAAATAAATGCTATTATTTCTATTTTTAAAACATTAATATAGGTAAGTTGTTCTTTAATTGTGATAATATATCACAATATTACTGTTTTACTATTTTTGTGACTTTTGAACAATATTTATAAAATAACCTGAACTAATAAATGCTGTAAAAACAAATATTTCATTGTTAGTTCATGACAACAATGCTTTGCATTTAAACCAATCAGTTGTCCTAGGGGAAATTACCATTTTTCCTGAATGTTGCATCAGGGAAGAGGTGTGAGACTGTTACTTCCACTAAGAGAACACATTCACAGTACAGTTACAGTTGTTCATGCACGCTCAACATGCATAAATTCAGGCCTCCCCATTTGATGGTTGCACTGAAACACATACTTCCTCTTTTACTCACATAATTAAAGAGGACCTGACTCAACAGCTGTGGGGAACTGAAGGGTGGCATCTGTGTGAGTGATGCATATTGATTGTGTGTCTGTGTCAGCAGTAACAGAAGAAGCTGACCCAAGCTACATGGTTTCTTTTTGCCTTGTCATCGGTCTTTGTAACCAGGGTGATGCCAGCGTTGTCACATAACCCCACAATGTGACTGGATGCAGTATGTCGCACAGTAATTTGAAGCCACTGCGATGATTGATGGACAGAAATACAGACAGAGAGAATAAAAAACTGAGGATGGATGTAAAATCTGTCTAAACAGAAGCACATGAGTGTTTGTGGTGACTATTACCACGTCTGTTACCGTGGGGGAGCGAAAGATCACTTGTCTTATTGACTATCACTGTATGTGTGTGTTAATACTGGTGCAGCATATGTTCAGGAGGGGAGAGGCCTGCAGGGTGGAGACCAGCCTTCTGTCACCCTGGCAACACTCCTGCAGTGCCAGCTCTCTCTCTGTGTGTGTGTGTGTGTGTGTGTGTGTGTGTGTGTGTGTGTGTGAGAGAGAGAGAGAGAGAGAGTGAGAGAGAGGGTTTAAATGAAGGGAAGTCCTGTGCTGGGGGTGATATAGAAACAGAGAAGAACAGTGGGTGGGTTTGTTGCACCACTGAGGCTGTGCGTATTGCAGTGCGCTCTGCAGGTTGCTCGTAATGTTCAGGGTATCGACTCTGAGGGCTGGGCCGATCGCTCCCTGCTGTCAGAACTATTAGTATCACACCCCTGGTGATGCTTGTTGGTCGAGCTGAGCAGGCAGATCTGACAAATCATGAATCAACCAACTCGCTCAGTCTTTCTCATACATAGACCCTACTTGAACATACTGTTTTTGCAAAGACTTTTTAGAAAGTTCTGAACATAAACTGTATCTTATCTTATAAATTATATATATATATATATTTTATATATATATATGAGGTAACACTGTGTTTTAGTCACTGTGTGACTAATTCTTACTAATATGTCTATTAATAACATGGCTTATTAGTTCTTATAAAGCACATATGCTGCCCATATTCTACTTTACTATTTCTACCCATTACCTAAACTTAAATACTACCTACTTAGTATTAATAAGCTGCAAATTAGGAGTTTACCCTGGCAATAGTGAGACTAAAGTGTGATCCAAAATAATAACACGTTTAAAATCTGCATAGTTTTTTTTTGTTGAGTGTCATATTTAAGACACCAGGCTTAAATGGCTCATAAAGTGTCACCTCAGTTTTATTCAGAGGCTCAGCCAGAGCCAAAATATGCAGCGCAGTTGCTGACATATGAGCTAAAACATAAGATGAAATTCTGATAGCTTGTAATGTAAATCTGTGAGCTGTGTATAACAGATTACTACTACATAAAATATAGAAATATCAGCTGTCACTGTATATCTGCCAATAATGTCTTCATAAAGCATGTTGCAATATAGGCAAAAACATTATGCAATGCAATACAATGGGAGATATACAAATAAATGTTCATCAGAACTGATGTAGATTGATACTCATATTTAATTTAATATTTTTATAGATAATCAAATAAACTTAAGTATTTTCATCTTGAAATATTAATAGCCAAATAAAAATTACTCTTTATTTGGTTTAAAATCAATAAAGATTTCACAGTAATGAAATTTATGTACATGCCATGGACAAATCAGTTATAATAAATACTGCAATCCTCCATGAAAAGTGAATTGCCAATTTTGATTTTGTTGTGACTTTAAGAATTGCTGTTGAGCATTGTTTGATTTTGCTGTTTGAAGGGACAACTGTACAGCCACACACACACAGACAAAAATTCTGTTTCAACCCCCTTACTCCTTTCTTCACTTCTTTTTGGCCTCTCTCTCTATTGAATAATTGATCAGCTGAGCTGTGGATGAGCAGTGGTGTGTGCTTCAGTCTGCATTCCACAACCTTAGCAAAATCACCTGCCATGAGAGTGAAGAATGTGTGTGAAGGAAAGAAAGAACTGCACAGAGAGAGGGAGGAAAGAGAGAGAGAAGGATGAGAAGAAAGGTATATAAAGCAGATCACACTCAAGCCCTGACTTTCAAAGAGTGTATTCAGTGTCAGTGTATATGTAAGAGTGTTAATGTGCCCTTGTGTGTGTTTGTGTGAGAAAATCATGGTGAGCAGCATTTTCTTGTCCAGATTAAGCCGGATTAGAGACGGAGTGAAGCGCTGAGCCCAGCCTGATCCTCAGATCAATACCACTGTGCTCCTCCCTCTGCGCTTTCCTCCATCTCTATCATTGTTCTCCGTTTCTTTCTTTTTACCCATCTTTGATAGTTTTTTTTTAATCAGTTTTTCTCAATATTTCAGTGTCCAGACTGTAGTTATTCTGACTTGATTATTAAATATGATTATCCATCATTGCATGGCCATTTACCAAACAGACAGACATAGATATTGAATTTATCTGAAACTATTTCCTTTTGTAAAAAGAAAGGCCGCTTTGGTCAATTACACATCTTTAGACAAAAGCAATTGACTGAAATACTGCAACTGACATATTAGAATCAAGGATTCCAGAGAGCTGTGTACCAATAATATATAAGAAAAGAATAATCTCTCTCTCTCTTTCCCTCTCGCTCTCTCATAGAGACTCTCTACCTCTCTTTTCGTCTTTATTATATTACTGTAGATCAATAAAGCTACTCAAACAGAAGCAGAGAGCCTCAGCTGCTATTAAAAGCTCTTCCTCTCCCCCAGACTACCAGCATCTATCAAACCCAGACAACAGATTTACTGCACACAATAACCTGAGATCAGCTCGTAACGTTCCTACACACGTGCTAAAAACTGCAGCACAATGCTGATCTTCGGACAGGGTCATATCACAGATACTGCAGTTTTAATAGAGATGTAGACATGGGGCGGTCAATCACGTGAGTGTGAGAACGCTGATCTAGCATTACGCTCCTCTTCACATTTCACATTAAATATAAAAACAATCAATGGATTGGCAATGAAATTTAAAGATGTCTTATGTAGGCAGTGTTTTAAATGTTTCAGTAATTAAAATACTTCCAATTGAAGACACACAGGACTGCACGGTTAAACTAAAACTAAAAAGAAGGAACCACTTTGTATTTGAGTGTGAGAGAAATATTGGTGTGTGTGACTGGCCTTGAAGCTGCACATCCTTCTTGTCTCTCATGGTTTGCAGATTTACAGCTCTAATGAAGCACTGGGAGGAGAGAGGAACTGACCTTTCTACCAGCAATCTCTTTGCATTCAGACCAAACCAGACAAACAACACAAACCCACAAATATAAATTTCTCACGCACATTTGTGCATGCCATCATTTTCTTTTGGCAAGTTCTTTCTCTTAGCATCATCGTTTCTCTCTCACACACATTTGATGAGTACTGAATAGCTCAGATACTGAGAGAGCTTAATTTGTTCTTTAAAGGTGAAAGTTAAAAGTACACTAGTTCTGTCTCCCGGAGGAAAAGAGGGACTAATGATGGCTTTACTATGAGGCCAGGGGTCGGTTTCAGATTCAGAGACTTTAGACTGTCCGTCAGGCAAAGAGTTCAGAAAAAGCTCTCATGACTTCACTAGATTAATACTTTATTTTCTTCATCTTATTAATGTCTTTCATCCCTCCCTAGATAGACAGAGGGCAAAGCATATTTGACATTTCTTCATAGAGACAGTATGAAATTCATTTAAAAACCCAGTACGAGACCGATCTCATTCATTTTCTGATTGGACAGACACCGCTGCTCCATGCTTTAACAGTCCCAATTGGCATTTTATAAGCGCTCTGAAGTCTGCATATTTGTCAAAGCCAGGGCTAAATTTAACCTACTCTTTGTGTTGTAGTATTGGATGTGAGAGGCACTGTGCTGTGCTTTTCAGGGTGACTGAATCAGATGCTTTCATATGAATAATAACTGGTTCTTTCCTCGTGCAGAATTTTCAAGCTCTTCCAAAGCAGCCACTGCAGATTTGTAAGGAACAGTACATCCAAGGTAAAGTGTGTGTAATCAGACACTCACATGTATATATATATTAACCATTTACACATATTTTATCAAAACCCCTTTGCTCACTCTCTATCAGACTGGTGCAATTACAATTTGGCATTTTACCTATATAAATGTATAGATTCAGGCACTCAATCATAGATTGTTTTATCTGATTTTGGGACTTTATAATGTTTCAGTTAAGATTTAAAACAGAAATACTATGATACTAAATAGTAAATTTTGATGTTTCTGTTGTTTGTATTTATGCATGTATAGGAAAGATCTCTGACATAGTGACGGTCCATCCACGTGCCATGTTCATTCCACAAGAGGGTTGGACTTTCCTCTCTGCAGGTGAGTGTCTTTGAAAAGCAGGGGTTTGTGCTGTGATCTGCACAGTACTAATGCTGTGTTAGGGACAAGTACTTGATGTGTCCTGGTCGTCTGGGTATGTGTTTGTTTGTTCTGACAGCACTGAGCGTGTGTGAGGTGTGTCAGTGTGTTGTTATATAACGGTGTCACAACAAGGACAATGTAACCTGCAGCAGAAGAGGCCAGCCTTCAGACCCCATGGCAATAGCATAATCACAACATTGGAAACAGCCCGTTCTGGCCCGCAATCTCATCTGCTGGCCGGATAGCAAAGATACACAAATCCCCTAAATGCTCTGTGTGTATGAGAGAGAGAGATGGTGACACAAGGGAGTAATGTGAGATCACTTAATTGGTTTTTGTCTCTTTGATATTTTTCAGCCTCAGGAGTACTCATTCATTTTATATGTTTGCTGACATATGCATATTTAGTTTGTGTGTGTGCGTGGGGGAGGTTCAGTAGCAGTGTGAGTTCCTGTCCCTGTGGTGGCCTTGTCACATCCAATTGTGCAGTGTGCCCGGATGTTTCCAGAAGGAGAACAGAGAGAGGCTAGAATGAGGACAAAGTCATCCCTCGTTCCCTGCTTGTCTGGTGGCCTCTAAAGCACAGACTGAACTCCCCCTATTTTATCCCCTGCATCTCTCCTGAAACCTCTCTCCTGAGCCTTCAGGTCAAACCATAATATTTCACTTTATCCTTTTATATCAGGGTCTTTTTAACTTAACCATCATTCCCACAAGGCCTAGCAACCTTTTTTTTCTTAATAGCTGCTTCAGTCAATACCACCTTTCAATAAGTTTTTTCTGGAAGACCTGTTTAGGTCTGGAAGACCTAGACTCATCTTTATAAATTAATGTATTTGTGTGTTGCATTGTTATTGTAAGTAAAGCTGAAATAAAATGAAATATTAATATATTAGATACATCCATCCATCCATCCATCCATTTTCTACCGCTTATCCGGGGGCAGCAGTCTAAACAGAGACACCCAGACTTCCCTCTCCCCAGACACCCCACCAGCTCTTCCGGGGGAACACCGGCACTCCCAGGCCAGCCGGGAGACATAGTCTCTCCAGTGTGTCCTAGGTCTTCCCCGGGGCCTCCTCCTGATGGGACATGCCCACAACACCTCCAGTGGGAGGCATCTGGAACCTCAGCTGGCCTCTCTCGATGTGAAGGAGTAGTGGGTCTACTCTGAGCTTCTCCCGAATGACCGAGCTCCTCACCCTATCTTTAAGGGAGCACCCAGCCAACCTACGGAGGAAACTTATTTTAGCCGCTTGTATCCGGGATCTTATCCTTTCGTTCATGACCCAAAGCTCATTGGTGAGAGTAGGAACGAAAATCGACTTCGCCTTGCAGCTCAGCTCCTTCTTTACCATGACAGACCGGTACATCGACCGCATTACTGCAGAGGCTGCACCGATTAATCTGTCGATCTCTCGTTCCATCCTTCCCTAACTTGTGAACAAGACCCCAAGGTACTGAAACTCCTCGACCTGAGGCAGGATCTCCCCACCAACCTGAAAGGGGCAAGCCACTCTTGACTGAGAACCATGGCCACAGACTTAGAGGTGCTGATTCTCATCCCAACCGCCCCAGTGCACGCTGTACCTAAAAAGGGTATAGAGCTGGTATAGTGTTCCACGTCCCAGGATTCTGCTTTCTCAGAGGAAGACACAATGGCGGGATTGAGGAGATCCTCAAAGTATTCCTTCCATCGCCCGGCAATGTCCACAGTCAAGGTCAGCAGATTCCCACCAGCATTGTATACAGTGTTGGCAGGGCATTGCTTCCCCCTTCTGAGGCGTTGGAAGTTTTCCAGATCTTTTTCGTCCTTCGTCCGATAGTCCTTTTCCATGGTCTCACCGATCTCCTCCCAGACCCGAGTTTTTGCCTCCACAACCACTCAGACAGCAGTCCTCTTGGCCCACCGATACCTATCTGCCTCAGGAGTCCCACGAGCCAACCAGGCCTGATAGGACTCCTTCTTTAGCTTGATGGCATCCCTAACTTCTGGTGTCCACCACCGTGTTCAGTGGTTGCCGCCACGACAGGCACCGTAGACTTTATGGCCACAGCTCCAGATGTCTGCGTCGACAATGGAGGTAGAAAACATTGTCCACTCTTACTCAATGTCTCCAGCCTCCCTCGGGATACAGTCAAAGCTCTGCCAGAGGTGGGAGTTGAAGATCTCCCTGACAGGGGTCTCTGCCAAATGTTCCCAACAGACCATCACAGTACATTTGGGCCTGCCGAGTCTGTCTGACTTCCTCCCCCACCAACGGATCCAACTCACCACCAGGTGGTGATCAGTTGACAGCTCAGTCTCTCTCTTTACCCGAGTGTCTTAGACATGCGGCCAGAGATCAGATGACACAACTACAAAATCGATCATCGACCTCCACCCTAGGGTGTCCTGGTACTATGTGTGCAGGTGGACACCCTTATGCTTGAACATTGTGTTTGTTATGGACAGAATGTGACTAGCACAGAAGACCAACAACAGAACACCACTGTGGTTAAGATCGGGGGGCCATTCCTCCCAATGAGAGACCTCCCCCCAACTCGAAGGCGCAGGGAGGCGACCCTCTCGCTCCATGCACCTAAAACCAGATTCTGTGTCCAGGGGTTGGGTCGCTGAGGTCCCTGCCTTCGGCCGCTGCCCAAACCACAAAGCACTGACCCCTTATGGTCCCTCCTGCAGATGGTGGGCCCACTGGAGGTTGGCCCCATGTCATTTCTTCGGGCTGGTCCCCGAATATTAGATGAAAACCTTAATGAAGTATTGACTTGGCAGCTGACTGAAATAATATAAGTGCTAAAATGACTAAAACTGAAATATAATAATACTAAATTGCTATACAAAAAAAATATAAAAAGGCCAAAAGAATGAAATTTTTTTTTTACATTTAAACATTTTTAATAATAATACATAATAAATACTAATTTAAAATGACAAGAAATAAAGAAAACTAAAATAACAGTTTTTTCAGTTTAGATCAATTATGTCTGTTAATTATGTCTAATTATGTCTGATCAAATCTATCATACATTGAGCTTACATCTGTGTGAAACACATCTATCTAGTATGTAAGTACTCTGCTTATGAAGGTATCGATTTTGTATGCCTATGTTTAGACCATCTTTTCATTTATAAATCAATGGGACTATTTTTGCACTAAGACCAGACTCATATTATTAGAACCACTCTCTTCAATATGTTCTCTGTCAGATCTTAATTTAGCTTGCTCCGAGTAAAGGAAACTTGTTCTTATAAGCCCAGATATTTAGTTTTGAACCATAGACAAAAATCTGGCACTAAAGGGCCATAAGAAAGCTATGACTATGTGTGATTGATTGGACTAATATTTAATGTTAATATTTATCTTTAAACTTTGAACCACTCAACTTGAACCACTGATTAAACACTGTGCTATCAATTTTCAAATTTACCTAAAGATAAAATGTGTTAAAAACAAGAACAAGCTTATATGAACCAGAATATCAAACTATAGAGCTGCATTAGTAAAATTGTGCATTCATTTTGTTCATGTGAATACTTATTGAAGTAAATTTGATTTCATTCACAAAAATTAGCTGAGCAGTGGTCAGGATTCTTAACATTGTTATTAACAGTAATTAACACCTTAAAGTAATAGTTTACACACTCACCTTTGAGTAGTTCCATTTTCTCACTTGCTGTATGTCTCCAGCTGAAAATGAACTAAATACTTGCGACTTTTTGTGACAGCAACCTCGTAATGTTTTATCAAAGAAGTGGCTTAACTTTGGAATTTGAACTAAAATCATTTTTCGGATGATTGCTCTGACATTTCAGACTGAGTTCAACAAACATTCAAGTACTTTTTCAGAAACGTAAAAAAAAACAATTATGAAAATGTAGGTGTGACAGGGCTGAGACTAGGGTAATGGGGTTGAAGATGGTAACGGGTGGTAAGATTTTCCATAAAAACTGTATTTTATTGTGACCAAGAAAGACAAAAGATATACATTTCAATTGAGCTGAGTTTTAATAACCTGACTGCAGGAAAAAAAAAACTTTAGAAACTTTAGAAAACTGACTGAATGGATCATCAAGATAAAGCATAACTTGACCTTTTATAAGGTCCCACAGGTAACAGTGCATGTCAGAGCACAAACCAAGCATGAAATCCAAGGAATTGTCTGTAGACCTCCAAGAGACAGATCTGGAGAAGGGTACAGAAATATTTCTGCAGCATTGAAAGCTCACAAAAGCATGTAGCCTCTGTTACCATTGATGAAAGACATTTAAAACAACCATCCTAGAGCTGGCCTCCTGACCAAACTGAGCAACTGAAGTTGTTCATCCTCCACCTCCACAACATATGTGGAGATAGGAGAAACCTACAGAAGGACAAGCATCACTGCAACATTCCACCGATCTGGGTTTTATGACAATGTGGCAAAACTCAATTCTCTCCTCTCTGGATAACTTCAGAACCAAAGTGTTAAGAACACAACCCCATGACAATCTCACAACCCTGTTATGATCAAATAAGTAATGGGATTGAGTGTGAAGGGGTTGTGATTGTGGCCCCTGCCCTAAATGTATTAAATAAAAGAATAGAGAACATGGAATGCATGGTATTAAGAAATAGTGTATTTTGTTAAAATAACAGATCATTTATACAAGTGTTAGATTTGCCTGGATCACTGCTGACAGGAAACAAAGTGTTAGATTGAAAAGGGGGACAGGGTCAGGGAAGGTCTATGAGCTGGGACTCAAACCTGCAATGGCCAAAGCACAATGGCACTGAATGTTGACACGCTTTGTTATATGATGTGTCTTACTGTTAATGATGTCACATAAGGATCGGTTGAAACAATATATTTTAATTTAAACTATTTAAAAAAGTAATAATGAATTTACTTAAACCTCACCAGTAAAAAACTCCACATGACAAGTACACTTTCATAGAAGGCCATGAGGGACATGACAAAATAGGTGGTATCAACAGAAAAAAACAAGATAATTTCTAATATAAAAATAGAACGTATGCCATGTTTTTAAGCCTTTCAAAAATAGATTTTAGTGACCCATTAAATAAAATGCACTTAAAAACTCAAATTGTACCAGTTTTTGTGGAATGACTTGTTTGCTCAGAATTCACATACAGACGTGGACAAAATTGTTGGTACCCTTTGGTCAATGAAAGAAAAACTCACAATGGTCACAGAAATAACTGTAATCTGACAAAAGTAATAATAAATAAAATTCTATACATGTTAACCAATGAAAGTCAGACATTGTTTTTCAACCATGCTTCAACAGAATTATTAAAAAAAAAATAAACTCATGAAACAGACCTGGACAAAAATGATGGTACCCCTAACTTAATATTTTGTTGCGCAACCTTTTGAGGCAATCACTGCAATCAAACGCTTCCTGTAACTGTCAATGAGACTTCTGCACCTCTCAGCAGGTATTTTGGCCCACTCCTCATGAGCAAACTGCTCCAGTTGTGTCCGGTTTGAAGGGTGCCTTTTCCAGACTGCATGTTTCAGCTCCTTCCAAAGATGCTCAATAGGATTGAGGTCAGGGCTCATAGAAGGCCACTTTACAATAGTCCAATTTTTCCTCTTAGCCATTCTTGGGTGTTTTTAGCGGTGTGTTTTGGGTCATTGTCCTGTTGCAAGACCCATGACCTGCGACTGAGACCAAGCTTTCTGACACTGGCTAGTACATTTCTCTCTAGAATTCCTTGATAGTCTTGAGATTTCATTGTACCCTGCACAGATTCAAGACACCCTGTGCCAGACGCAGCAAAGCAGCCCCAGAACATAACAGAGCCTCCTCCATGTTTCACAGTAGGGACAGTGTTCTTTTCTTGATATGCTTCATTTTTTCGTCTGTGAACATACAGCTGATGTGCCTTGGCAAAAACTTCGATTTTTGTCTCATCTGTCCACAGGACATTCTCCCAGAAGCTTTGTGGCTTGTCAACATGTAGTTTGGCATATTCCAGTCTTGCTTTTTATGATTCGTTTTCAACAATGGTGTCCTCCTTGGTCGTCTCCCATGTAGTCCACTTTGGCTCAAACAACGACGGATGGTGCGATCTGACACTGATGTTCCTTGAGCATGAAGTTCACCTTGAATCTCTTTAGAAGTCTTTCTAGGCTCTTTTGTTACCATTCGGATTATCCGTCTCTTAGATTTGTCATCAATTTTCCTCCTGCGGCCACGTCCAGGAGGTTGGCTACAGTCCCATGGATCTTAAACTTCTGAATAATATGTGCAACTGTAGTCACAGGAACATCTAGTTGCTTGGAGATGGTCTTATAGCCTTTACCTTTAACATGCTTGTCTATAATTTTCTTTCTGATCTCTTGAGACAACTCTTTCCTTTGCTTCCTCTGGTCCATGTCGAGTGTGGTACACACCATATCACCAAACAACACAGTGATTACCTGGAGCCATATATATAGGCCCAATGGCTGATTACAAGGTTGTAGACACCTGTGATGCTAATTAGTGGACACACCTTGAATTAACATGTCCCTTTGGTCACATTATTTTCAGTGTTTTCTAGGGGTACCATCATTTTTGTCCATGCCTGTTTCGTGAGTTTATTTTTTTAAATAATTCTGTTGAAGCATGGTTGAAAAACAATGTCTGACTTTCATTGGTTAACATTTATAGAATTTTTATTTATTATTACTTTTGTCAGATAACAGTTATTTCTGTGACCATTGTGACTTTTTCTTTCATTGACCAAAGGGTACCAACAATTTTGTCCACGTCTGTACGTCTGTTGCTTTAGCTGTTTTGTACAAAATTCATGCATTGCATAAACATGTATATCTGTAACCTTCATTGACATTATTCTGAGAAATGAGCTAAAAAAGTTATCACGACACAAGGTCATTGACATTTAACAAGCTGCTAGAAAAACGTGAAGCTGGTCCAAGAATAGACCTAATGAAGCAAACTGCCTTAAGAAGCTGTAAAGGGAATTCAGTTATGGTGATATGGGTCTGTACTTTAGGCATATTAGATTAATCTTAACATAAATTGGTGCTATTGGTGCTATCTAGCCATCATGATACTGAAAAAGATGCTCATTTAGAGAATAAATTTTGATGTAGTTTGATTCAAAGTGGCCATATAGTCTGCATCGACACATTCAATTTAAGAATTAAAATATCTAAATAAATAAAAATAATTATATGATTAATATGGTCTCACTCAACTGGTTTAAGTGAAAAGCATTGTTATAAAAATTAAATGCTTCTAAAATGAAGATCTGCATTGCCATCTTCATTGACCATTCAAATCGTAAACTGATGCTGGCCAGTTTAGATCAGATTAACTTACACTTAAGCTGCTGCTTCTGCCAAGGACAAGCCATTTCCTCTCCTTCCTTTCCTGAAACTGGTCTCGTACACACACACATCAATAAAAGGCTGTAATAAACACATAACTTGTTCTCTTCTCAGGACCTCTTACTCTCTTTCTACCTTATTAAATAAAGTTTAGAATACTCTGAATTGGCTTGATATGCCAGTTTATATACAACATTTATGTAAACAATTTATCTCAGTCTCCATACAAGTCAATGTTGTGTGCCAATGTCGGTGTGCGTGTGTGAGGGTGAGTCAGCGCTCTGACAGTCACCACAGCGTAGACTCTCTCTTTCTCACACACAGCCCGTATTGCAATGTGAACTTATCCTCTCACACATTCGCTTTTATCTGACAGAAAAGCTGCTGGGTGCATTACTGTTCCTGCTGACACAGATGGGAGAGATGCCAACACACACACGCACACCACTCGGTGTCATCATCTTCCACTTTTATCTTTTTATTAGGAAGGGGAGTTATGAAAAGTTGTGGTTGAAGATTAAATTTGGAAGAGGTCATTATGACATGTATCTGTGTGTGTGTGTGTGTGTGTGTGTGTGTGTGTGTGTGTGTGTGTGTGGAGATTTCTGTCAGGTGGAGCTGCGTCTCTTGGCTCACCTGTCAGCTGACCCACAGCTGGTGAGAATCTTTCAAAACACTGAAGCAGATGCCTTTACCATGCTGGCAGCCCAGTGGTGGGTACACACTCACATATAGTGTATGTAATGCACATACAGAACATATTTTGGGTTATTTTAGCCATACTTTCAGTGTGACACAAGTTTGGGGTCAGTAAGCTTTTTTTTTTTTTAAAGAATGAATGCATTTATTTATCATAGATGTGTTAGGTTGATAAAAACATACATTTATAATGTTTCATTTACATTTATAATGTTGCAAAAAAGATGCATTTCTGTATATATTCAAGTTTTAAAATACATAAATGAACGGAAAACTATTATTTTAACTTGTAATAATATTTTACAGCGTTAGAGAATTTTTACAGCCTTGGTGAGCATAAGATACTTCTTTCAAAAAACCAACCCCAAACTGGAATGATTGTGTGCACCTGTTCTGATCTGGTCATGAGAAAGGAACAGTGTGTCATGGCCAGGAAACAGTTTGTTTAAATGCTGGTTTTGCTAGGGCATCAGAAGCATCGTGAGTGTTTTGTTTTGTCTTGCTGAAAGAACCTCCCAGTGTCTTTGCACAAATAAACCTCTTCGAGGTTGTTAAAAATTTTCACAATTTAATAAAAGTTAATCTAAACCATTAAAAAGAATGGTATCCCATTGCCATACAATTTATGAGCAGTTTAGAGAAGTCTAACCTTTATATATTTATATGCAAAGTGTAATACTCATACTGTGGATAACAGGTTAAGAAGTCACAGAGGGTTGACCAAAAAGAGTTTAAAGAATTCTAGATGTTCTATTTGTCACATAAGCAAAAGGTAATAAACAGGCTGACAAGAGGGCAAAGTGTCCTGCAGTACCAGTCTGTGTGTTTCACCCTGAGGCTGTGTGCAGTCAACCAGACAGAGAGCAAGACAGAGAAATGATCGAGAGAGATGAGAGACAATCAGTCTGATGCTCACATCTCCACAGTTACCGTAGCGTACAGTGACAGGCCTGTCAAGACAAAGTGTGATTTGATTGCTGACATGAGCCCAGTTTGTGTTTGAGGATAGATATGTGCCTCGCTTTCTAATGACCCCAGATCATCACAGCATTGCTCTTAGCATATTCTTTCTTTTGTGTGTGGATGTGTTTGTGTGTGTGTGTGTGTGTGTTGCTCACCAAAAAGAGCTGAGATTTTTCTATAATAATGTGCGAGTACTGACCCAACACTGGCCGCTACTCTAATCCAGTAAGACATCTGCTGGACAGCCCCTGCTTCCCTGTCACTTTACAAACACTGATGCCTCCAGCATACCAGCACTGCTAGCACTTTCATTACATAAATGTCTCTGTCTTTGTCTTTAGGAATGGTGTGAGTGAGGACAGAGTTAGCCTAGAGGACAGAGAGCATGCCAAGTGTATCGTCTACTCTCTGGTTTATGGAGCTGGTGAGAACTGTTACTTATAATGCATGCACACCATCCCTTACAGTCTACAGAAAGTTCAGAGCATGGTATTATTTATCATCGATTTTACTATGCATGTTGTTTTGCTAACTTAAAGGAATCATTTACTCACCCTCAAGTAGTTCCAAACCTATATGAATTTCTTTGTTCTGCCGAACACAAAGAAAGATATTTTGAAGAAAGTTTGTAACCAGGCTGTTTTTATCATCACTGACTTCTATAGTAGGAAAAAAAATACTATGGTCAATGGTGATCAAAAACTACCTGACTACAACCTTTTTTCAAAATATCTTCCTTTGTGTTTGGTAGACCAAAGAAATTCTACTCAAAAACTACTCAAGGGTAAATGGTGACAGAATTTTTTATTCTTGGGTGAACTATTACTTTAAACCACATAGGTTCTCTTCAGTGCCTATAGCACACAGTACCGTGAAGTGCTGTATGTTGGCATATTTGCTCATGGGTGCGCCTCTGAACCGTAAATACAATGTTACTAATTACTGTGAAGCAGCAAGAAAATGACATCCTGACAGCTCTGACAGGGTGATAGCCCACATGAATGTCTACAGTCAAAAGGCCGTTACTATCAACAATACTTTAGGCACATATGACGTGAATTCAAAAGTAGCAGACAGTGTGGACATGAGTGTGAATTGATGACAGAAATGTAATTTTTGAATTACCTATGCTAGCATTCAAAACAGTTGTACTGCTTAATATTTTTGTGAAACTGATCAAAAAAAATTCTGGAATTTTTTAAGAAACATAAAGTTGAATAAGTATTTATATGAAATAGAAACCTTTTGTGACATTATAAATGGCTATTTATTATGATTAGTCTATTAATCAATGCATTCTTGCTGAATGTATTATATTGTAACTCACTTATATACTATTTGTATTTCTTTCTTTTAAAAATAATGACCGTAAACTTTGGAATACTAAAGTATCCATAAAAAATTGGAACCATTTTATTTTTAATTAGAAATTTAAAATTAAATGAAAAAATAAATAGCGTACTGATCCTAAACTTTTGAATTGCAGTGTACACTTTTAATTTAAAATAATTCAGGAAAAAAAAACTGTTCATAAGCATGGTTGTGGCATAGGCAAAAAAGAGATACATAAATGGATTTTTTTAAGAAGGGAATAGATATTGGTAGAAATAGAAAGAAATAAAGAGAAAAGTTATGGCTCAAGCTGAAGGGCTTGCTCTATGAGTCAAGTGCAGAGAGCCTTATTGTGCATAGTGGTTGCTAACAGAGATCTCCCAGAATGTGGCCTCCATGACTACAACCTTACTAGAGAAGAATCTTATTATGTGTGTGTGGAGGCACTGAAGGAGGGTGTCACTGTTCTACTTTACTTTAACTGGGTCAGCTTGAATGCATCTTTTTTTTTTCTCTCATATATATATATATATATTTTTCAGTCCAGCATCTCACAAGTGGCTCAACACAATATGTTTGTGCGCTGAAGTTGCTGTGTTCAGACATTTATTGCACTCTTACAAAGGCATACGGCTTGTTGTGCCAGAGCGAAACATTTTCATTTTGACCATAATGTCATCTCAAGAAAGCCGAGAAAGAGAGAGACAGTGTGCGGAAGGGAATAATGAGTGACTGAGTGCTGGTATAAAGTGAGTGAGAGAAAGAGGGGGTGAGAGCGCTACAGTGTCAGCATATGTTGATAATCTTGCAGAAAGTGGAGGATTGCCATGGTTACAGAATACTAAAAGGAGGTGTAGCATAGAAGACAATCAAAAACAGAAATATACATACACACGCACTCATAGGCGAGGGGGAGGGGTGGCCACACACACAAGTGGGTCAGAATATGAGAGACTAACTATTGAGTATCCCAGAGTGAAGGATGGTTTAGAGATGTAGAGGTTGGAGTAATTAGGTAAAAGGAGGGGCACTAGAGAGCAAATGATCTCAACCAGTGAGAATGCACAGCGACGCACTCTTTATCACTTCTGCTTGCCTGCTGCTGCCTTCATTTCGCTGCTCGCTTGCTTCATATAGTCATCTCTCTCTGTCTAGAAATAAGCTCTATTACAGGCAGACAGAAGGTCAGATAAAAATTAGCCTGAGTCTTGTTGTTATATGAACTGCTTAATTCAACAGGTCACTGTGCATAAACTAAAGCAAGCAGCATGGGTTTCAGCCATGTCATGTGACCAGCTGTAGTTTTTCCCCTTAGTTCAGAGCTTTAATAGTTATTTTTCTGGACTACTTTTTAATGGTTAAGTTAAATGTTATTAATCAAAAAGCATGTCTAAATTTATACCATAAAACTTAAACAATTTAACCACAATTTATTAATAGTGACATGCTTAGGTTCCTATGAAATTTTGTATTTTTTTTCCAACCTGTTTTATTGTTAACAAATTCTGTCTAATAATTTGAAAGCATAAAAATAAGTTTTATTTATTCTTCATATAGTCTTTTTTCCTTTTTTCCTCAGAAATTCCGTTGTGTATTTACATTTTTTAAGGCATTGGAAAATAAATGGAATTGAATATTAATATTTAATATATGTTTTACTAAAAATAAAGTTTTAATCGTTTTTGTAGCAGCTTATTATGTACATTCTACAGAACGATAGTAATATTTTTCTGCCTCAATGTTTTTCTGCCTCAATGTAATATTTTTCTGCCTCAACGTAAATGGTTGTTTTTTGGCTTAATATTGACAAATACTAGGGGGAGCGTAAATGTGCTTACTTGTGTGTGCGTGCACGTGTGTTTGTTTGTTTGTGTGTGCGATACAGAGAGTGCAACGTAATGTAGAGACAGAAATGACACACAGTCATGTAAACAGGGCTGTCGAGAGTGGGGTGAAAGGTTGTGACAATTATAGGGGCCCACGGCAATCTCAACCGACTGGCTGAGGCCAGCATAAAAAGACGCTGTGCACAGTTGATGGGCGACTGCTTATCATTTGCATGTGTTTTTAAGCCTTGCCAATTTAAACATTCAAAAGAGTTTAAAGCATTCAAACACAAGATGCGGAAAAGCTCAAAAAGCTTTACCATTTAAGCTAACAAATAAACTGTGATAATGTAAGAAATGTTGAAGGTGTCTGAATAAATTTTGGTTTGACTGTACATTTATTGTTACAGTGAAGACTATGCAGTGCTATTTTAGATTTCTGTACCTGGACACCTAATTGAAAAAACTTAAACATTGTGTAAATAGCACATGAAAATGAAATGAATAACATAACGCTATTTAGTTTGTTTAATAAAACAAAAAGGTATAGATCTGTTCTATTAAAAAAAAAAATGTTTAAATAACTTCTGATCTGGCCCTGTAGAGAAACATTTTTTTTATAAAAATAACTTTCCCCCCAATTGTAATTCTGTTGCTGGACTAATGAGAAATTCTTTGCATTCTGCTTGGTTGAAGTATTGCACAATTTCTAATGCAAACAGTGCTACAGTATTTTCTAGGTATTCATTAGCGCTGCTTGCGAAGCATCACTGGTGTAGTTAACACTGTAATTAGGGTTAGGGATCTGAACAAACCATTAGACCCAAGTATAAACTCTTGCACACAGCTTATGTGCTGTGGACATGATACTTCAAATTGTGTGGCTTAATAAGGCGAGGTGAGCTATTAAGTTTATACATCATGAGAGTTTTCCTTACTGCCTGTTGGATAATAAAAAATGGTAAAAAGAAAAAAAAACACTTAAGACCTAATAAAATGTTGTGAATATTACATTTTAAATTAACTATTAAATTTTCTATTTATTAATATATTAATTAATATTTATAATTGTGATTTAAATGTCTTAAACTTAAGTCTTCAGTGTCATGATCTTTATTCAAAAATGTATTTTATAATTGACACAACCAATCGTTTGAATCAAGTATGAATGCCATTCTTCTGTTAAACACAAAATAAATTTTTGGGAAAAATTAAGTGTTACCCAAACTGTTGGCAATATTGTGTATGATATTTTACATTAACAGTATCACTAGAGGGGAAAAGTAAGCACTCTCCAATAATATGTTGTTTTTATTTCACCACATTTGTTGTCATGGTAGTTGTTGTCATAGCAACATTGGGAGAATGGGGTGCTCAGTTTAACCTATTTCTCAAAATCATTCTGTGCCTCATCTCACCTCATTTTGTTTTTTTTTTGTCTCAC
The DNA here is from genome assembly GCF_018831695.1 of Puntigrus tetrazona. NCBI lineage: Eukaryota > Metazoa > Chordata > Actinopteri > Cypriniformes > Cyprinidae > Puntigrus > Puntigrus tetrazona. Next base: position 1,195,108 of record NC_056705.1, read on the forward strand.
CTTGAACTGTTTATAAGGCCTGGAATATTTCTGTTCTCTCTTGTTTTGTCCACTGACTTTCTCTCCCTCTTTCTCAACACCCTGACACACAGGAAGAGAGCGGTTGTCTGGTATTCTGGGTGTGAGTGCAGTAGAGGCCAGTCGTTTTCAGGACACTTTCCTACAGACATACAGAGAGGTGCCGGCGTTCATCCAGCACACCATCCAGCACTGCCGCAAACACGGTGTGTATTTGATAAACACAGAAGTAGAGCTGAAAAAACGAAACAGACACTCTTTCACAAAACTCACTCACTTTACAGTTCACTGTGTATACTGAACTGCTGTTATCCACAATTTCACTGATATTACACACATCATTGTTTTTACACCATGGTGTGAACTTAAGTCACACATGCTTTTCCTGCTGTGACTACAATAGTAACATTTTCTGCTGCCATTATATTTCCTCTAGTTTCAGCTGAGTGTTGCTTTAAAATATCCAATTTACAGTTTGGTTTCACTATTATATTAAAGTATGAAGTATAAATGTTGATTGGTGTGTTTTATTGTAGTAAGAAATATTAATGCAGTGTGTCAAAGTAAAGAACAATGCAAGGTAGCAAAATAAAAAGGGACATAAAGTATTAGTTAAGTGTGAATGATTAACAGGCAGAAATGTAAAGGCCTTGTGGACAGCACATCAACATATAATGTGTGCTTCTGTTATTCAGTGATCCAGAATTTTAGAAACATTTTAGAATCCATTCTGAGGTTTTTTTCCCCCACATTTGCAACCTGTGCATGCTAGAGACAGCCGATGCAGCTTCACTGAATAGGATACGCGTATTGCTGGATAGTGTGCGTTTCCACCCACCATTTGTTCAGTTTTACTTTTAGAGACGCTTTTATTAATGCCGTTTGGAATGTGGTACATATTAGATGAATGAAACTTATTGTCTTAAAGGGATTGTTCACCCAGTAATTAAAATTCTTTCATCATTAAGATTATGATGACAGATGATGACATAAGATGATGACTGGCAACGTCACTGTCATAAACTTTTAAACTGATATGCCCAAAACAAATCAACAAAATCAACAAACAAAAACACAGATGCAATGCCGTTCTCATCAGAGAAATACACGCATATTCCAGTGAAGCATCATCAGTGTTATCTGTTCATATGACATGCCCGCACTAAGCCACTCACATTCCTGAACACTGTTACATGTATGCATGCAGTGTTCTCTCTTTGTGCCCCATAACTTTGTGCCCCTGGCGTCTCTGTGCTTCTGGGAAAAAGATTTTCCGAATGAGTCCACTGGCTGACCTCACTCTTTTCCAACAGGGGTTTATGCGTAAAGCTTGACCTATTGTCTGACTTACCCTGGAATGCACTGGCATGAGTGATTCGTAAAGAGTCTGCTTGTGAATGAGTGACTGAGTATAATAAGGCTGAATGAGTGTATAAGTTGCTGTGTGTGTTCTTTCTTATTGATGCCTTAGGTTTTGTCAAGTCCATAATGGGAAGGCGCCGTCCCCTTCCTCATATTCACTCCACTGACTGGAGCCTTCGGAACCAAGCAGAGAGACAGGCTGTCAACTTTGTACTACAAGGTATTACGTGCGTTTCCGCTTGTGTTTGTAACGTTTGCCACATCTGTGATAGTCACAGTGGCTGTGCGTGTCCCGTCAGGCTCAGCTGCAGACCTAGCCAAAATGGCAATGATCAAAATCTGCTCTCAAGTGGCTTCTGCCTCTTACACTGCCAGGTACATCCACCCATTCATCCGTCCAATTTTCCACTGCACGCCTCTCTTATAATCCCAAGTGTACCTGAATAATACATTTTGAATATGGGAAATGCAGTAAAACTTTAGTTAGTTTCAGTTAGTTAAATGTATGGATGTAATGTAAATGTATGGGTTTCATGTTCCATAGAACAAAGTAGGTTTATAGGTTTAGAACCAAATGATGATGACTAAATGAAAGCAGAATATTAATTAATACATGTATTTATTTTGTTGAACGTTCAACATCATTCACAAACAAAGAAAATAGTTTTCACAGCATTTGTTAATCTAGCTTCATATGTTAATACAATCTTTCTTATTCAAGGATACCTTTCCTTTTTTCTCTTTCTACACATCCCTGATTTTCTCATTCTCGTTTTCTACCTCAGCCCATCTGTGTGAATCACTCAACTTGCAGTGCAGCTCTATATATTACAGTCATTTATCTTTGTTAGCATCTCTCTATCCCTCCTTCTTCGTTCTTTTTCCTCGCCCCTCCCTCCGAGTCTCTTTCCATTCTGTTCAGTGAGCATTAGGAGATGTGTCTGAAATAGATGGCTTCCAGACCAGTGTAGAGCAATGAGAATATTTGACACATCTAATGTAATATTGCTGTCATACTCCAGAAACTAAACACATCATGGGTTGGTGGTCATGGTCTGGTTATTATATCTCCATGTTAAGATTGATAGTACTGTTCTAGTTTCTGTGTGTCTTTATCTTTTTAGGCTGGTGGCTCAAATCCATGATGAGCTGCTGTTTGAAGTGGAGATCTCACAGTTGGAGCAGTTTGCTGGTGAGGGAGAATGCACACATCCTGTTACATAAATATGAAAGAAATAATTATAATAAAATAAGTTCATTTAAAAAAACATTTCTGTGGTCTTATTTTAGTATTAATTATATTATTATAGCTTTTACAAATGTATATTTTGTTTAATTTTTAGACATTTTTAGTTTATTTTATTATTATATTGTTGGTTCAATTGTAGTTTTTATTCATTTTTCAGCCTATTTTATTTTTGCTTTCAGTCAAAGTTCAGTTCAGTTTTAAACATAATATAATAATATATAACAAAGATAATGACACTAATAGTAATATTATGCTACAAATGCTGTCTAAAATGATACTCAAAATATTTAATTGATAAATCTTTTATGATACAGTATGGGATTAAATAGATCAGTTAGTTTAGACACAAAAGTACTGGTCATTTTAATATTGAGAATATTCTGTTGATCAACAGTGTTGGTGAAGAAGACCATGGAATCTCTTCAGCGCATTGAAAATTTGGGAGTGAATCTCTCTGTAAGTGAACACCCACGCAGCTTCATTTAAATGACGGTCAATTTATCTTAGTACAAGAAAGAGCTTCTGGATGTAGAGAAAGTAACAAGCCGTGATCTATTTAGTTTCTTCCTTGTTGCTTCAGACACATTTTATAGCTCTAATAGAAGCCTTAATCATATCAGAGAGACTTTCAAACAGATTGATCCACTATAAAGGTGATTCATTGTGTCATAGGGTTTGATTGGTAACCTAATTAAGCTTCACTGCATTTCGAGACGGCATTTCCTTCTACAGCCTGGCTTTAAATTACCGTAAAATTAAATGATGATGTAGTAGATGTAGATCAGGCACTCTAGTTATCACAGTTCTTTTCTGTCTATTTTCAGGTGCCCCTCAAAGTCTCATTGTCCACAGGACCATCATGGGGTTCACTGTGCGACATGAACCTCCCCTGCAGCACTACAGCTACTTCTCTCTGAGTCTCCCGCTCTTCCTCTCCATCCCGTAACTATGGTAACCGGGCAGCTGCAGTTCCCAATTCTTGTTTCTCGTTGATGTATCTGAGGGCAATGGTAGGAGCAAGCTGGATCGTACCAGTTCTTTTGGGGGGTGGGGGCTTCTCTTGATTCATTTTTATCCTTTTACTGTTTGATTCAGTTCTTCTTCTCCCTGTTAGAAGCTAGTATGAAAATTGAAATGGCTATTAAATCTGGGTTTTTTGTTCATTTACACTGTTTCTACATCTTATGTTGACATGCTTTTCACAAATAAGAAATAGGGGGCCTTTGACATAAAAACAACTTAATTTCATACGTTTTATTTGGTTTTTGAGCTTGTGGTGCTGCTATCTGCTGTAATGAAACGTCTGTCTCCTGATGAATATTAATAAACTCAGTCCTCATTTAGTGAGTCTCGCTCACTCCATTTTAGACCTGTTAATCTGATCTCTTCCGCTTTCACGGCACCTTGCAACTCACTTAGCAGCAACCCACTGGCCTTTCGCTGTATCTCTGTCTCATGTGTACACAGTCCACATACACACTGACCCAGATTTTCAGTGTCCGTCTGTGGCGTTATGTCTTCTGTGCCCCCTCGCAATACACTCTTATCAATACAAACACCCTTGAAAAATCTTTCAGTCGTGGTTCTTGTTGCTGTTGTGTTTTCACAGGCGGTAACGGCACAGATGGCTATAGCCCCCTCTGAATGTCATGATATCCCTGAAAGCCTATTCTTAAAGGTCTGGTGCTGAAAGTAGAAACATATTACCCTGCTAGGTCATGATCTGTCTGTTCTCTTAAAGTCATTAATTAATGCTCAGCATCACTGAGATTTGGTATAAGAGAAGATCCTTTAGGATGTGTAATGGGGGGTCAGTAATGAGATTAGTGGTATGTTTTAAACAAATTATTGAGTGTTCCATATTACTTAAGGCCAAGGACTGTAATACAGTGGGCCTGTTTACATTTGGTCACTTAATGCATTTTCTCTGATCAGATATCTGATTTATTAAAACTGTATCAATTATTTACGCTTCGCCTCCTAAAAGTGTCTTTGCAAAATGGATCCATATCCATTCCTTAATTCCCTACGCTATATGTAAATTAAACAAATTTAACAAAAGTTCACATCAACAAAAGCAGATATTTTTATTCACCACCAAGGCCTAAACAACAAAATGAAGATAATGTGTGTTGAGCATCTAAGTCTTTATTTTTTTTAGTTTGTGCTCTGGTTTGCTAAAGAAATACTCAGCTACTTATCTGTAGCGACTGTATTAGTTGTATTAGTGCTGTCACATCTGGCTATGACATATTATATGTCCTGTAACACAGCTCTCATACGTTTATTATTTTAATATTTTGTGATTAGTAAAATTTGCATGTGTAACAGCCAGATGCATTTCCATTTTACACTAAACGGTTTGAGCGATCAAGACCGTCTCTGAAGCTTTTCAGAGAGCATTTCACCTGGTCTTTTTTAGGATCGGATAGCTATTGGATCAGAGAAAACGCAATGAAGTGACTAGGTATAAACAGGCCCAAAGTTCTGACTTTGTTTTGACTGAAATCAAAGGTCTCTTCAAAGACCACTGCTGTCGATTCACGTTTCAAACTATATTGCCATAGGATAAGGTAAGCAATAGTTTTGCCCTAATTCAACTAGTTTGTAACTTTTGTGTGTGCATTTGTTGCTTTTAAAACTTGTTCAGACACACATGTACAAGCTTTATGAATCGTTCCTTTAATTGATACAGTATGTACATCCTTTTCTTTCATAAATCAGGAAAACTTTTCTTTACATCTTTACAAAGTTCCTGTGTACTGAGGAAATGAAAGAAAAGGGGGGTAACTTAAACAGCAGTTTAAAATAAACTCCAAAGGAAACTCAGGCAGTACAATGATTTCAGACTCAAAGAACCAGGTGATCACTGCAACCAAACAGGCAGAGCAAGGTCAGATTCACCATAATGAAACCCTCAAGCTCAGTTCTACTCATCCCTCATTATTATACTAGACTCGGCCCCATTTGTGGCTCCTGACCCTGCCTCCATGTATGGCTGCATATCATTTCCCTGCTGTGCTTTGTGTGGGCTTGTTTCTATAGTAACAGGCAGCCAATGACTGAAATGTGACCACGCTGACATAAATGGGGCAAGTAATACCAACTTACTCCAGAAATTGTAAACATGAGCAAAGAAAAAGTGTTACTGCCAACATGTGAAGTTATCTTTTAAGTGCCATACATTTCCAAAGTATTTCCAGGGATTTACCCGTAAATTAGCAGTAATTTACAATAATTAGTAACCCACCAGCACTTTACAATGCTTCTAAAAGCCCATAATAAGTCCTTAGAGGATACAGGGTCTCTGAAAGTTGCTATTGCTCTGACTGGCACAAACATAAGCTGATTGTATAGTTAGAATTGTGTCTCAGTTTGCAGTTGTTTCCCAAAGTGTATTGTTGTTGTTTTTTTCTTTTTTGTAAACATCTTAGTTATATTCATATAGTTTCTGTTACAAAATGATCATAAAATGTCCCCAAATGCTATTTACAGTAAATTACACTTTACAGCTTTACACATATTAAAATGTTAATAAAAAAGGTTAATTGTTTTTTATTTCAAGAAAAATCATAAAAGCTTTATTAATATGAACCTGTGCGTATTGCGCCATTTGTAAAACTGGTTGCGTGGTTTAGATTTCTCATGTTTTGATCATTGTCACAGATTTTTGGAGACTGTACTCCTTGTGAATCAGGAGACAGTGGATATTTGAGACTGATCAATCGTGGTTCAGAGCTTGGCGCAACTTTCAGAGGCCCATGACACCCAGTCACAAAGGTTTTTTACTTATTTTTGCAGGCGTCACATCAGTACAACATAAACACCGTAAACTGAAGAATTCAAGATGCAAGTAAACATGTTAGTTGTAATTAGAATCGAGAAAATATAAAACATAATGAGAATATACAAAAAAATAAAATTCACATTCACACCTTGTCAGGCCTTGGCTTGCCTGTGGTGATGTTGCTGTGCCAATACTAATAACATCTGAGCGACTGTCACCAGTAAAGTATGAGGGATTGAACATCAATGCAGCATTTTAACATTTTTATAATCTCATGGATCTTATGTGTTATTTTTTTTCAACTGTGATTCTTTGTATTATTGCTTGATAAAATGGCACATAGGCTTGATTTCCAAATGAATTCTACAAAGAAGAGTTGTGACAACATCTTAAAAGACAAACGGCAAAAGAAATGTAATGAAATACAGCAAATATCTCGACTTTGGCAATCATGAATTCAAAAAAATACTGTTAATGCATTGTAGTGGATCGTAGATAAGCGTACGAGACAAACTTATTTAGAAAAAGAAAATAACCATACAATTGTGCAACAAGTGCCACTAACTCCTTGCCACTTGAAGCCACAATTAAGGGAGTGCTTTCAAACTAGAAAATAAAGGGAGAAGGGAGCAGCTCCACACTTTGATGCATTGGCTTGATCCATGCATCACCTAAAGGGTGTCAGTGATGAAGCAGGTCCATCTACCATTGTGGATTTTCTCGGACTCCCTTCTCCTCCGTTAAGTCAAACATTCTTAGCAGCCATCTCTTTCATGCAGGTTACCAAGGTCAGTCTGAATGCCTTATCCTCAACTGTTCTTTCAAACGAACACTAGAAATGTATATACAAAGAATGCACTTTATTTCTGTGTTGTTGTTGTTGTTTTTTTTTTTTTTTTTTTTTTTTTTTTTTTAAGACTTGGGTAAAACCCCAGCTTCTTATCCTTGCGTAACAACTCGGCCGCTCTCTTGAGCACTGCTCCAACTTTCAGAGACATTCACTAGCCAATTGAGTCACCAATCTAAGCCCACATATGACACACTAACTGTATACATAATCCAATTTAATTGAGCCTTTAGCATGTGCAAAAGTTTTAGCGTGTGCAAAACTAGCAGCATGATCAGGAACTGGTCAACAGGTTAGTTAAACACAAGCAGTGATCATGGTGTTCTAGCACTTGCTTGCAATTTTAGCATTACAATAAGGCTCTCTTCAATCTGGCAACAATACATGCACCTTATACATGAAATCCCAAATCCCATGCTAACTGCATTCAGAATAATAAGATAAGGATTTTCAAGGCAGTTGCACTACATTATAAGAATAACACTCATAGCAAAAGTCCTCGAGTACATCAAACGCTGTTCGAATCGGGATCTTCAATCTACGCAATACATTGCTGATTGCCGTGTACATTCACATCTGCCAGCACTATGGTAAATCCCATTAAGACATTTGTGTGATTTTTTTTTCCAGTTGATCTGATACTGATTTCTAAATGTTGGATTGAATACAACTTCGTGCTCCTTATGCATTTTCGTCCTGTGTTACATTTATGTGTTTGATTGTTTGTGGATTGTTTTGGCCTTTCACAGTTTAGCACAAATGTTTCACAAGATTTCAGTTAAGCAATCTGTAACATGTTTGCTTTAGGTTTACACTGCTTTGCATGTTGAAAAATATCCCATCATGGATTTTAATCAGCCCGACCTTTCTTCTTAAGGATGTTATGTGCATTCAAACCAGCGTAACTGGAGTCAATTTTAAGGGAGACAGGTGAATGCTATGTCTAATTTTGACTGGCACACGCAACTGGCAAAGCTGTGTCTAGTGAATCGCTTTCTTGGTGCCTTTTTGTTTCAACCCACATGGCTAAAACAAAGACGTCCTCGCAAGTAAAGTGAGAAGTGTCACCTAACTGAACTGCAGTCAAAGCGGCGCATTCAGATTAATAATTTTCAAGGCCTTCTTACGAGAAAAAAGGACATTTCACCATATCCTAAACGATGACAGTAAGAATTTTAGAATGAACTGAAATTACATAGAGATATCAAAAGAAACGGCTCCACTTTTAAGACTCGCCATGTGAAAGATGGTATTTTCTTGCTCATTTTTCCTTCAAAGACGTTTCATGCAACAACAATTTCTTTGAACAATGAAACACACATATTTGTTATATGTTCAGTTAAAAAAAGAAGCTTGTTTTACATAGTTTTAAATATACTTCTTTTCCAGGGCAGGCACCGTACGCACAAACCAGGTACAGAGGCATGCCACAAACTTGCATTGCTTTTGCATTCTACTATTGGCAGCTGTGATGTCATTGAAGCAGCAAGCTGGTGGGTAGTCCTTTTATTTGCTTGACCCCGCCCATCTCACATTCTGAGCCATGCCCACAACTCTCCACACTGCTACTGTGACATCACAGAGGGAGGGAGGTATGGGGATAGTACAAGCTAGAATGGGAAAAAGGCAGCGCAACAAGACTCCGTGGCGCATGCAGAGATGGGGGTGGGGTTGAAAGGTCGGGGACGTAAGGGAGGGAGAGGTCTGGCCCAGGGTTGCAGTCAGATATTTGGATGGGGGTGGGGTTAAAGTCGAGGAGAACTGACGATGTTCATGTTTGTTTATTTTTTTAAGTTTTTTTTTTTCTTCTTTTTTTTGCACTACATGTTACTTCTATGTATTTTAGATCACATTTAGTTTCTTAACTTTATACAACATTATGTCACAGATGAGGCTCGTTGTGGTTTTATCTCTCCCTGTGCTGGTACTTTGATAGGAGGATAAAGACAGAGAGAGATTATGGGTATGTCATATATATGTATTCAAACATTTTACATATACATATTGAATAGTTGCTGAATATAAAGCCTTATATTTTGATTACTTATACAATCCCTTTTTTGTAACATTTATCCAAATTTTGATTTGTGCTCAGTTAGATTTTGGTTTTATCAGTTATATTGCTGTTTTTATGCCACCCAAGTGGAATTTGAATACACTTAGAGTCTGATTGCATTTGTTTTTGCTTTCTTTGTATTTTAGATATTGCATCGGAGGAGCAATATCAGACTGGGAAGCATGACCACAATTTAGTATATTTCCCCAAACCAGAATTGTGAAATTACCCACAAAGTGTACAAAAGTTTAATCCAGGCATTAAAGCTTCATCAAATCTGTACACAAATATGTGCTAAAATTGGATCAACTGCATGATACAGATTATCACAGTATATGAAGTGTGTGTACTTTTAGGATCATATTTAAAGTATTTTTTTTTTCTAGATTTCAGAAAAGTGACTTTTCTGTAGCAATTATATCTGTAAACGCGCGTTTCACTGACTGATGCTTTTATGTCAGCCAAATAAAGTGTAATGTTATCTTTTTCTTTATCATTCTCTTCATTCATGAAAAACATTTATGGTTTTCTAGTAATTTCTGACCTTAATGTTGATAATGTGACTTAGCACTAGGAACTTAGTAATAAAATAAAGATTGTATTGCAAAGTTGTTATCGTAACCTATTAAATGGGGGTGCTTAGGAATAGAAATATATTGGCTTCGTAATATTCCAGATTTCTATCAATTTTTGTTCAATGGTTAGACACAGTTAAAAATTCTGTGCTTTGGACTAAAAAATACAATTGGATGGACTGTTTGACTCCACCAGACTGCTGCTGTTGCAAGTTTCAAACATTCTTCCTCACGAGGAAGGTGGCATCTGAAAAGGTGGATCAAACCTTACTACCTCCTTCCCTCCAGTTTCCGGTGTCCACTGGATCATGAATTTTTGTCTATAGTGGTCTGTGCTACCCTGTGGATCGGCCTATAGAATGGTTTGGAAAAAGGTCAGAGGCAGAACTTAGCTGCCTTGACGTGTTTCAAGGGGGAATCTGTCACTGCAGACAAATTTACATTTCTATCCGATTAAGATAAACTCGTTTGGGGCTATTCAGATGTTCGTGGCGTTTCAGGGCAAGATGAATAAGAGCAGAAACATCAAAGGAATGAAACCCCCTAAAAAAACAATGATCATGAAAAGAAGTATAAAAATTAAAATGAATAAAAATAAAGGCTGTAGGAACAAATATGACTTTTTAAAAAAAAAAAGCCCAAAACATAAATAAATAGGTAGGAGAAAAGGACCGGGTCAGTGGGTGGTTCAGGGTCGTTGCCGGCATCGTTGTTTATATTTAATCTTCTGCGCTCACGTTAACTGTCTGTCTCTCACTCTTCATGAAGCTGCAATCGGTACCGGCTGTAGCGAATCTGGAAGAAGAGCCTCTCCAGCAGTGAACGGGTCATCCCAGGCAGCGTGTAGTCCTCAGTCTCTCCCACTCGCCGGAAACCCAAAGACTCATACAGCTTGTGGGCGGCCATCTTGACTGCAGTTGTTCCCAGAACCACGGCCGAGTAGTTGTTTAACATGGCAAATTCTAGAACGCGTCGACCCAGGGCCTTGGCGATGCCTTTTCCACGGAAGTGAGAATCCACTGACATGCGCCGGAGTTCCACGGTGTTGTCGTCTTCTCTGCCTTGCGCTGCCACGATGCCCACGACCTGGCCTTGCAAAACTGCCACCCAGAAACAAGAGCCTGTGGGAAACAAAAAACAAAAAGAGATTATCAGTTTTGTCTTTTAAGTAAACCATTGACAACTATTTGAAAATGTCTTTATTTCATTTAAAGTGAAGGATAAAGAGCTTTTTTTGCCCTCTAGTGTCATGTGTTTCTGAATCTAATACTCATCAGAGACGCTTATTAGAGCTGCTTTTCAACACCTCTTATCGTTACAACATCAGTACGATAACGGATGAGAGGTTATTAAAGCAACCATGCTACTATGCAACATCCAAGTAAAACTCTTTTCAGGTACACCCTTCTCACGCGACCAACCTTATGTATTTTTAAACTCTGGAAATAAAGTTACGTTGACCTGGAGATATACAGTGATGTGCATTAGTGTGAGTGCAGCTTACGGACAGATATGAATTATGAAACCGCATTTAAGTGAAACAGTGTAGTGATCTGTATTTATGGATCAAGCCAGTCAAATTCAATTCCAATTGCCCGGATTTGCAAATGCCCAAATGTGCTATTAATAGAATATAGCACATGGAAGACATATTTCTGATTAGCTCATTGTTATCTTTATCGTTTTGCAGGAAGAGTCATAAAATATGTGCGCTATCAAAACTGTTGAAATGTATTGGCGACTCCCATGATGTGACAAAATTAAAACCCGTTTTGATATGCTTAATTGCTGATTACAAACACTGACGACTTGCCTTAATTCTCAGAATTGCCAACTGGGGGAATCTGAGAAGTGTTTTTGGAATTACCGTGCATGTTTTTCTAGTTGGGTTTGTCAACTATCATCCGTAGGTCAGATCAGGACAGGATTGTGGCATTTTTAAACTTTTAAATGACTTGATGTTCTTTTCCATCGTGCGTGTTAGTTGATTCTTGGTAAGAATAATCTTTATAAGTCTATTAATTTCTCAGACATGCTCATTTCTATCTCCCAAGATTATTTATTCTGTGTTAGTTGAACATCAAGTAGAAGAACCACAGAAAATACATCAGGTCCTGCATAAGTGTAATATTTATTTAAACAGTTGCGATTTTTCTATGTTAGTAGTAGTAGATGTAAGTTGTGAGATTCTAATACTAAGAATATCACTGCTATGTTGCGACGTATTGCTATATCACACAGAGAGGTGTGTGTCATGACTGCATTAGCTTCAGGGCTGAGGAGCACTATTAATCACAGTGTGACTGAACGTCTTGCTGTACGCTCATTAGTTTAACTTCACACACACACACACACACACACACACACACACACATTTGCACAACCCCCTCCCCAGCTGTCTGATAAATGCTTCCCTTGTATATGCGCAAGGCCACTAAAATAGCCAATAATATTGAACAACATTTTATGATCCAGATGGATCAAATTAAAGTCCAGTCTCACATGAATTCCTGCTGAATAAAGGAAATTAAATGTTTTACAAATACCATTTGACCTAGTCAGTAGGTAGCATAACGAACCTGCCAGTATCTGTATTCTCGTATAGTAAAGTGATATTTTTGTTATCTTATAAGTGTCTGACAGGCATTCTGTCCCTGCAGCTCCAAATAGGTGTTTAGCGCATTAAAAGAAACATCTATCTTGCCCTGGCAAATAACCCATATATTCCATTACCGTTCCTTCCTCAGATGCAGAATTCCACATTAGCATAGCAAGAGAGAAAATCCCTTGGGAGAATCCTTTGTCTGCATGCTGCCACTAAACAAAACTACCATACATACTCGCAGCGGGGCTTTGATTCACACCTTCCCCCATTTCCTGACCCCAGACTTCAGTTCTCTCTTTCATTTGATGCAGGGCTAAATGAGAAGCCTGTACTGTCTGCACCGTAGACGAACAACTATTTTCATATGAAGAAATACTTTCAGTCAAAGATGCATTTCATTTAATAAAGGCGTTTAAAAAAATTAACGTTTAAATAAGTTATTTAAATAGTTATATTGTGAAATGTTATAATTTCCAATTTCAATGTAATTTATTCCAGTGATGACAAATCGTAGCAGTCTTCGGTGTAACGTCGTCCTTAAGAAATCATTCATACGTGAGGATGCAGTGCTTGAGAAACGTTTATCTGTAGTTATATAACATTTATTTATACATTTATTTAAAATGTTCGTTGTTTTTTAGGATTCTTTATTGAACAAAGTTCACAGGAACAGCATTTATTTGAAATAGACATTTTCTTTACTGTCATAAATGAGCAATTAACGCATCCTTGATTAATGACAGTATTTTTTTAAATCGTACAAACAAAAACAAAAAATTGTAGTGTGAATGGACTATTATGATAAACTTGTTTTACAGATTTTTAACATTTTCTATATATATTTTTTTTCTCTATGTGTTATATAGTTTTTATATATATGTATATATATACACAATATATTTCTGTCTACAACAAACACAGGTCCAGATCTGTTATACGTGTGCGCTAGGGCTGTAAAAGAGAACCTTTTAACCTTCTAACGGTGAATTGGAGAGAGCACTCTGACCAGCAGCATCTGGCTGTTTGGTATGACAGCTGTTCTGAATTTGACCGTGAAGTGCTGCAGTCCTTACACTAACACCGAGGAAAGCCCACAGAGTAAGAAAAGATTTCAGCCACCCAACACTCAATCTGCTCGTGCTATTACCACTGACAAGCAATCCCACAACACCAATCATAGACAACTACGTTCAAGAATACTTTGTGCCTGCAAGCCACAAGCAAACCTCTTTCCAAGTGTACGTTTAATAATATCTGCAGTATTTATTATTATTTTCACTGCTGCATCACAATCACATAGTTTGTCTCCTAGCTGTACTGCACCTACTGCTAATGTATCCAGCCCCAAAAAAAGTATTTGTTCTGTTTATCACTAAATTCTATGTCTGTTTGTGCTTAAAAGTTTGTTACGAGAAGAATTGTTAGTTTGTTGTTGTTTTTCGGTGTACATTAAGATTTGAAGATGAAAAATTCTTTGCTGCAGTACAGTTTGTTTCAGCATTTTTCCTCTCTTCAATCAATAGGTCCACATGACTCCAAACAGTTATCCTCAAGAGCCGAACAGAGAGAGACTTTCTGCATATTTCATGAGTCTTCCGCATTAAAGCTACACATCAGCTATTCATCCCCTCTTGGACTCCTAAAGTGCAGTATTTAACCTCAGTATCGCAGGTACCGATCCTGAGAGTATTTGTTCTCTGTGAGATAAATGTGTGCTATTTGGAGGCTGTTGTATTGTGGCATGCATGTACATCGAACTATTTTTTCTGAAGTAAAATACTTTTAATACTTCAGTAGTTTACCTAATATATATATATATATATATATATATATATATATATATATATATATATTACATGTCAATAACTTCACCAATACAATGAATCTCTTGCACACCACAGAATCTCCAGATAAACCTTAAGTTTATACATTCAAAAGGGCCGTATTTTGTCCTTGCAAATGTAGCAAAACATGTTAAAAACCTAGTTGTGAGAATGATTTGTGTGTGTGTGTGTGTGTGTGTGTGTGTGTGTGTGTGTGTGTGTGTGTGTGTGTGTGTGTGTGTGTGTGTGTGTGTTTGAAATTACATCTTACCTGTGGGTTTCATGTAATATGCCTCAATGTCAGCCATATCAGTATGCAGAGCACAGTCCAGGTAGTTGAGAATGACTTTTCTGCTGTAGTAATAACGTGCACCCATTAGAATAAACGGTGTGCAGAAGGTCAGTGTGAAGGATTTGGTCATAACATAGCACATTACTATGGAGAAATGGAAGAAAAATAAACGACACCTGTCAGAAAAGAGAATCAAATGTTTGATTTTTGGCAGAGGAGAGACAAACAGACATCAAATGTGCACACACTAGGAGTGTGCAGACAAACCCTGAGCAGTGAGATGCAATGCAAAGTAACTACACTGTGTATCCTGCTCAAAAAGAAACAGGCAGTAGCTGTGTACATTTACACACGGGCTGGAAGTGTAATGGGCAAAGGAGGGCGCTGTAACGGGGCTGTAATTAAAGCCGAGGTAAACCGAGTATGCGCGCGTCGAGGATGTTGACGCAAGATGGCGCGCTCGAGTACGACTGTCTCGCTGCGCCACTGTGCATGTTTCACGTCATGCGTTATCCACACACTCCACTGCAACACGATGCGCACGGTTTACTGTCAACACAGACGTGCTTTCACTCCAGCATACTGTCAAATGCGCTCACGGGGTCAAAAGTTAGCCTTCGTGGTTAATCGATCTGGGAAGCAATCGTCGCGCTACGTGTGAGGCGATGCGGCGTACTCTCTAAGAGCATGGCATGTAAGTTTATGGACACTGTTGGAACACCTCGTTTTTTGTTTTGTTTTGTTTTTCAGCCGTTGTGGCATAAGTACATTTTCAGCGTGGCGTGCGAAACGGTTGCTGTCTAGCCAGATCGCCGCTGTGCTCGGTTACACCGCCTGTAGTTGAAAACCACTGAAAATGATTAGTAAGCATGGAAAGGAAATGGATCAAGTTCCACGTTATTAATTCCCTGCAAAAATAAAACGTCATGTAGAGATTTCAACAGGCAACAAACACAACTTCGTGCACTAACAGGAGGCGTATGTGGAGAACGCTCTTGCGCGGGATTCATTCATTCATTCATTCATTCATTCACCGGTCCCGCATGCTCTGATCTGCTGCTGCCTTTGTGACTCCTTATTCGCTGGGATGTTTTTTTTTTTTTTTTTTAACGAAAAAAAAAAAAGATTGCAAGATTACGTGCTCTGAAACAAAAACAGTTTTGAGCATAAAAATAATTGAACTGATTGGGTTCGTCGTTTAAGTTCGATCCTTTCATTGTAACACAATTAACTTTATATATATACACACATACACACACACCTCTGTATATATATATATATATATATATATATATATATATATATATATATATATATATATATATATATATATATATATATGTATGTATATATATATATGTATGTATATATATATATATATATATATATATATATATATATATATATATATATATATATATATATATATATATGTATGTATGTATGTATAACTCAAACAGCTCAGAGCTTATTTTCACATGTTGCAGAGAGAACCGTTACGCTCATCGTATACCCACGGTTTGACCACATACCTGTGAGAAAAGCATAGATAAATTGGGTTCTAGTTTGCTGCTTTAGACCCCGAAATGCCGAATTGGGTATCCGCTCCATGATTCCCTCGGTGAAGATCCGGCGCACCTCCTCATGGTCTGAACGTTCAAACTCGCGAATAAAAACCTGGTCCCGTTTTTCCACCTTACTCTCGAGCGCACTGGCGGAAGGCGAAGACGACGTCCACATTTGCGAGGAGGAAACTATAATTGAATCTTTTTTGGTCCCAGCTATGGCCTCGTGATCGTCTCCAACGATTTTAGTCTCGCAAACCATTTTGGGAGACGAACAATGCATGCAACTGGCCTGAAATGAACTGAAATTGGGGAGAAAAAACAAAAGATGGATGATGGTCTTCTTTGTTATGGAAAGAAAAAAGACTGATGTGCTACTGCAACCCTGAGCTTCCTCACGACCGAGACTTGCCGGTGCATCACAAGCGGTATTTATAATGCGCCAAAGCCGCATTCAGATTCTGGGGTGTGGGTGTTCTCCTCATCTCCCTGATTGGATGCGGCGCGGTGCCACATGACGGCGGTGGGAGGCGAAAGCACAAAAGACACACCGTAACGTGTCTTTTTGAAACAAAGTGCTTTTTTGCCCCCGTCAGTACACCGGCGAAATTCCTCACATGTTTGTGTTTTGCGAGGAGGGCGAACCCACGCCTTCGTGTAACGCGCGCGGTGTCGCCGTGGACCCCGCGTGCGATTGCGGTATCGGCAACGTCACGACGATGCTGCGCAACACCGGTCTGCGTGCGTTCACGGCACCCGACCTGGGCTGCACATTTTGCAAATATCGTCGGGTTTCGTCTCGGCGGCGTGCGCGGGACTGCGTGTTTTACGCGTGTGTGAGTGACACTTTTGCTGCACTGCTGTGTTACGCTTGGGTTTAAGTTCGTCCAGCACGCCCCTTTCTTCCTCAGCCCCCAGATGCCCGTGGCCATGTGCGCTGATTCTAAGCGACTTCTGACACCTTTGTCGCTAAGTCGCTTACGAATACGATCAGTCTTTGGCGTTTTGCGCTTATATACGGAATACTATAAAACACGGATATTTAAAACATGCTGTCAAATCCTTCTGTTCGAGGCTGTTTCTTTTTGTGTTTCTCAAAGGTGCTGCACGCGCGCGAGAGACACACGTATCAGTTGTTTAGGTGGCCACTAATAATATAGCTATGCGAGACGTTTTATTTATAGATTTTGTAGAAGTATACAATTATTGATTTCTAAAACACACGAAAGTGGTCTTGTTTCATGTACAACACGTTTATGGTGCGTTGAATCAGATGCTGAAATCAAGATGCTTATAAGATTGATATCTACAAGATGTGAGGTAGCAAGCTCTTTTTTGGATTTCCCCACATGCTTGGTTTGTCTTTCATTTATTTCTGTCTCAAAAATTGAACAGTTACTCCTGCTTACGTGACGCATGTCTAGATTACGTCGGTGTCTAGTTTTTAGGATGTCCTAAAGACATCGCCTCGATTTGAATAAGTTCGCATTCCAGGCGTATTGTACAGAACTAGTTTAGACTGGATCGCCTCCCGCCCTTACTCTCCCAGCCCCTCCCCCTCCCGGACGAGAAGAGTCGTCTTTTTTTCTTAATGTCCGAGCAGTTATATCTTGCACGCTCTATAATGCGAAATCGACGTCCCTCAACAATTAAAAAAAGCGGGGAAGAGCGGGTTTTATAGCTCTGGTGAAGATGCGGCGTTTTCTCAGCATCAGCATCTGCGTGCACGCGGCCGGTTGAGGTTCCAGCGGGCATGCGCGTTGTTCAGAGTGAAGAGTAACTAATGAGAGAACAGCACTCTGCCCCGGTCCCTTCATTTTTTATTTATTTATTTTTTTTTTTTGCATAGTTACTGTGAAGATGATGTCAGATTGAAAATGTACACTGTTAAAATGAATTCGGAATACGCACTGGTAATTGTATGGACATTCTTGTTATTACAAAATTAAAAATGAAAGCTGTGTTAGCGTCTATCAGCTCCGTCTGAACTTGAACAAAACTGGTCATAATATCTTATTGCATTATTTAATAACTCTGCACTTGTTCCGGATCTAAGGTTCTCTCCTCCGTAGAACTGAAAATATATTTGAAAGAATATTGGTAACCAGACAGTTGGCTGTAACAATAAACTTTCGTGGTATGCGGGGTCAACATATGTGCGTGTTTTATGTAACAAAACATATTTTATATAATGACTTCAATTCATGAATTTACATTCAAGTGGCAACTCAACAAATCTACTTCCAAAAATGGTTTAATTGTTAGTTCCTTTTGAATCTGAGTTGTCTCTCCTTCCATTGCTCTTATTGTGTGACTTGACCTTTGACCTTAGCTGTATAGAAGGAAGGGGTGACCCCGAATGTCATATGGCACAAAATCAGCTTATTGTGGTCTCCATTTTGCAGTAACCCTTCACCTTTCTGGTTTTCAGAAGTCGTGATCACTAATTACTAGCATGTGTATGGCAAGGTTGTAGATTGCTTGTTTTGTGTGTGTATTGCACACGTTTTTGTGACATATGAGGACACAAATTTGTATAATGACATGGGTATTACATAGACAATACGAGGAGATTATGAGGACTTTATCTCATGTCCCCACTTTTCAAAATGTGTATAAATCATACAGAGGGAGTTTTTTTGAAAATCTAAAAGTGGCTGTAGCTTCCTGTAAGGGTTAGGTTTAGGTGTAGGGTTGGTATAAAAATCATTATGCCCACAATTCACAAAAACAAAGTGCGTGTGTAATTTATATATATATATATATATATATATATATATATATATATATATATATATATATAAATCTTCTTCTTTCATTAATGTAGTACCTGCTCAGGGTGCGACAGGGCATATAAGATCCTAAGAGACTCACTAACCATATTTTCAGCTAGGAAGTGCTCAAAAGCTCTTCTGAGACCCGCTGGCCTGAGCTAAGGTTTTTTAAAGCTGAGTTTACATATTTTAGATGCAATTCATTATTATTACACTTTTGTTTAAATACTTCACTGTTTATCAACCTCATTCATTTGTAATTAATTGATGTATTTTAAAGAGCGCAAATATTGGAGAGCTATCCACTTGCATGGGTGAATAATTTATTGCTGCTTTGTTCCCGGTGATTGTTATAATGACTGATGGCCAGGGCCCCCCCATGAATGGAAGTGTGTGCGTGCGTTTGTGCACGTGCGTTAGTTCGTGATCAAGGATTGACAAAGCTTGTGCTGGGAGGTCAGAGGGTCTATGAGTAGTACTCCTCAATTTTCTACTGGGTTTGCAATTAGCATGGCTTAAAACGACTCATTTCTGCAAAAATGAGTCATGGGTCAATGGTAGCTGCGCTCAGTGTGCCATTCTGTCTAAGAAATTAGGGTTATGTTTCATACTGTAATCTGTGGGATATTAGCGAATGAAAGAGAGCACAAAACAGATTAAAGAGTCTCCATAATCTTGATAGATAGTCTTAAAAGGCACAAGAAGATTATCTGAAGTTAAGGATGTTTTGACAATAATGGCTATCTTTACATTTTTCATCTTGTTTTCAATAGCAGTTGGTCAATATTTACATATACCTAACACCGCTGAATGTCTGAAATATCAGTTTCTTACTTTCTGGGGTCGGTATTGTTCTCTTATTGGTCAAGGATGCATTTATGTAAAAAATACAGTAAAAACAGTAATATTGCGAATCATTATTATTATTTAAAAGAAAAAGTAATTTATTCCTGTGATGGCAAAGCTGAAGTTTCAACAGCCATTATTCATATCTTCAGTGTCATGTGATCCTTCAGAAATCGTTCTAATATGCTGATTTGCTACTCAAGAAATATTTCTTGAAAAACAGCTGCGGTTACTTAAAAGCTATTACAGGATTATTTATTTATTTTAGTAGAAATTTTAAAAGAGCTACGTTTATTAAAGAAAATAGAAAAATCTATGTTTATTAAAAGCTATGTTTATTTAAAAAAATAGAAAAAGAAAATATTAATTTGTTTATCCGGTTTTAAATGTCACACAAAGTGCTGAGAAACATGTGAAAGACTTTCAGAGTCTGCTTTGGTGTGTATTTTTAAAGCACAGGCACAGACAAACTCTGTCATTACCAGTGCATTCATTTCTATTTTTATAACTAAATAAAATCAGCGTGTTTATATCTCGTCAGGTATCAAATAATTTCAGTTCTGAACACAGAAGACTCAATTATGAACACGTAATTTATTTCTATATATATATATATATTATCAACATAACTAATAAGATCTGTTTAATGTGCAATAATTATACATTTATTTGTGTTAGAAAAGCAATTGTTTTGCCTGATAATTTATTTATTAGACTATATTAGACTTCACGTTTATCTGCTTTGCCTCAAATGGTGTGTAATAGGTAAAGAATGGAAGAAATGTAATCGGACTTAATTTTATTTTTATCCTGCTCTTGAATGGTTTGTTCTTGTCCTTTTGATTTTCAAGAACAATGAGCAAATGTTGGAGTCAGACCAAACAAACTTGTCGGGGCAACTACAAAGTACATTTTTCCTTTTGTTTGTTTTGTTTGTCAGTTTGTTTATCTCAACAGACCTTTCCTTGATCGGTATGTATTTCCTAATCATTTATTTCTATTATTGAAAAAAAATATGTAAGACATGGCAAATTCATAATTAGACACACAGTTAATTATAAGAACTCATATTTATATTCATTAGCTAATATGTGATTAGGTTAAGATGAACAGCAGTGCGGCAGAATAGAAAGAGACTAATACACATGGGACTAATATTCTTCACAGAGCTTTACTAGTAACTCATAAAAACAGAGCAGGAGGAAGTGGCAGAACGAGGGAGAGCAGCATGTGTTAATAGGTTGAATGCAATGCCGTGTCCTCTGATCTGTCAACTGAATGACGTTCACCCAGAACCACGTGGGTCAGGTGAGGTCCTTCCCCCGCAGCTGAATCAGCGGGACTTCCTCGTGTCGCTTGCTGTAAATATCACATTTTATTCCGGGGGACTGTATGAAGTTAGAAAATGAGAAACGGAAATATCAGGTGTTTGTATGCACCCAGCCATGTCTTAATCCTATCCAACAACAAGATTTGGGGGGGTCAAGAAAAAGCGCTACATTCAGTTTGGGTGTTTTGCATGTAATCATCTATCAGATACTTTTTAATAAAATCGTCTTAAAATGTTGACACAAGAACACGCCGTTTATCATTCAGGAGCCTACAAAGCAGCAATCCAATAATGCATTTCAAAGATAATCAGAGTAGCGCTGAAGTTGTGGGGTCATCGGTGACAGATAACGTAGAGGTCATGACTAATGAACAGTGGACTGGTTTGATTTAATATTTTAAAGCATAGGTTTTCAAACTAAAAGCACAAAGTAAAATTTCAGAAAAATAATGTAGAAATATAATGATCATAAAATATATATTTTTAATTGTTTTCAGCAAAAGAAAGAAAGTCACACAGGTTGTGTGACTCTTTATTGCGGTGATCTGAACGAGTGTTTTAGAGTGCATGAATTCCATTTTAATCAGTCACGCTGTGTGTCTGCGATTTTGTTCCAGGATTTCTAATTCTAAAAATAATCCCATCTGCATGTGGGTGTGTCCCAGGATGCCCACCATCCGCACACTGTGTCCATTTTGCTCTGGGACTCATGCCTAGTGCCAGGGGCATCAACCACCCAGACACTACTGTCAGCATCGGGACACAGGGTCAGAAAGAGAGAGGGAAAGAGAGCGCTGAAGAGTGAGACTGAGAGGGAGGGCAGGAGGAGGAGAGATGGAAACAGGAACAAACCGGATTCTCCATCCTGGAGGAGACCGACAGACAGGTCTGGGAGGGAGACTTGAGGTTTGTTCTACGTGGATGAAAAAAAAAAACAGACCGCTTGTATTTTTTCGAAATCAGCAGGGGTTGTGAAGGTGTCAGCAGATGCATAATGCAACAGGGTGACACCTCGTAGCAGATCGTCAATTAAGTACCACACACACGCACACACACACATTCACGATGTGTGTAACGGGGCAGTCTTTTTAATGCACAATCCTTCATTTCCTCTGCAGACCCCCCGCTCTGAAACTCTTTACGCCAGAATAGTGTGGTGTCATTCTAACTCTCTCTCGCGTTCTTTCCTTGGAATGGGGGGAAAGTGAATATTTCATTATCAGAAATGTCCGTGTTCTGACCTATTCATAGTTCGGCCTCCTAATGAGTAATTCATTTGAGGCTTCTGCAAAAATATGTATGCATAATTAATGGATTATCATCTTTAAGTATTCATGAGCCTCTCACTACACGGGTGAAACGCCCTCCAAATGCCTCTGTGGCTGGTTTGAGATCAGTATTGGTATTTACTTTCTTTTTAGATGCGTATTTCTATCTCAAAGCTGTTTGTTTTGGGCTCCAAAGCCATCTCAATTAGCGGTAGTTGATTGCATTGCTTATTGTGTGCAAGTTAAAAGTTTGATTAGAACTGACCCAAGAACAGTGTCCGTCTTCTTTACTCTGAGCTCATCTATCATAATAAAATGGAAGCACATGTTCATTTTGATCTGATTGATGAATAGATGATCGATCTTCTCTTGTCTAGATTGCTTCCATAACTTGTTTAATAAAACTGGAGTTGTATGGATTAACTTGGTTTAGTTCCTCTTTTCTAAGTTACTTTGGATAAAAGCATCTGCTAAATACATAAATATAAATATGAACAGATTATTTTGATCACAAAACATTAGAATGTTTTGTTATTAAATTCAACAACTTATTAAACTTAATTTATATTCAAATGTGATAGACTGGATCGAAACACGGAGGGTTTTATTGCGTCTCATGATTGTTTATGTACACTTTTTCTTGTGAGATATCAACCGCTCTCTTCAATGAAGAGTGTGCCATCGTCAGTTAAATACTTTTCTCTCCCTCTGTTTTGCACCAGTGTCAAAAGTTTGGATGGCTTTACTTTGCAGTTTTACACTATAACCGCGGGGAACGTCCCATTCTCCGAATTCCCATGTTTACTGTTACTGTGTGGTTTTTTTTTCCTTAAAGTTGCTTGCTCTGCAGAGCCGTGTTTTCACACCCCGACGTGAAGTGCTGCATTGCTGCGACAGTTATAATAAACCTTTATATCCTTGCGCCCCCATCCGGGCATTTGATGCGTCACACGCAAAGAGAGCTGCAAAGTGCTGGATGTTGAAGTTTTTTAACAGCTGCTAAGGGAATTCAGGTACAAAAGAACTTAAGATAGTTTACAGCCGCTGATTTCAGCTAATCTGCAGTGTTATCACATATTCACAGATTTTATGTTTAATTGCATTTTATGGGGGTTGAGTTAAAAAACAAAGGCCTGGTTTCATAGACGGGCTAGCGTTAAGCCAGGATTAGGCCACTTAATTAAATTTTTTTATAGACATGCCTTAGAAAAAAGCATTACTGCTGTGCATTTTAAGACAAAACAATGGCACTGAAATGTTTTAGGATCAGTCAGTGCAAGTGCATAAATGATTAAAAAAAATTAAATACAACATCACATATGTTTTAATGCACTTTCTCAACACACAAAAAGACAATGTTACAGGTGTGAACTTACATCTTAGTACCAAAGTAATCTCTATAGGAAACCATCCCTTCTTATTCCTCCTTCATAATTCTCATATAAAATTGTAGACTATCACTTTACATGCAGATACTTTTCTACCCATATATCTATCATCTAACAATCAGCAAACTCTCTAAAACAACGCCTGAAGATCTACATTTAAATTTTAATATTTAATAAATCTAATATCTGCTCGACTATCTTGACTGTTAATCATATATTTCTAGAACACAAATATAAAAAGCAAGTTTACATTTGAAAAAAAACCCAAAACAATGTACTGTGCAAATATTTATGATAAATAATGCGTGTAATATTTGCAGTATATTTTGCAGTGTATTGTGCCTGGAGAGGAAAAACTTACCCTTTCTCTTTATACACACTTATGCAAAGTTGATGTATTAGCTGCTGCTATAATATGTATGTGCCTCTAAATATTGACATTAAACTGTGGAATGTTGCATTTTGACTTCTTTAGTCAGGAATGTGTATATATGATGCTCTACGCACAAATTACAATGAAAAGTAAAACGCTTCATGTAACATGTGACGGGGGACATGTTTGAGAGCGAGTGAAAGAGTGTGTGTGTGACGGAGAGAGCAGGTAGTATCCTTTAGTTATATAAAGATTTCTATGTCAGAGTGCAGTGTGTACAGCTGATTTTTAGCGCAGGCTGCTGGCAGGCAGGCAGTCACACAGTGCCCTCCTCTCGGCCCTCAGCACCAAACTCTCCGTCTGAAAACACACGAGATATAACAAAGCAGAAGTGAAGCCCTCTGGTGCCTGTCTCGAAAATTTCTGAAAAATGCTTCACTGACACGATGGACTGGACATTAACCTTTTACACAGCTTGATTCCTTACTTGCTGAAATTACAGGAGCGGACATGAAAGCAGGGGTCTTCAGTAGGTTGTCTGTGAACCCACCCCCAGGCGAGTCACAATAATACTACAGGGGTCCGAAAATTATGTTTGGCTCTCAAATTAATTCTTAAAGTTAAAAGGGAGAACGTCAACTAAATATTTTATTGACTTTTTCACATTAGAATATTCACATTAACTATATAATCACGGCTAACAGGCAGATAGTCGTAGTGCACAAAGGGTTCCTTGGCTTTAAAAAGACTTTGGCATTGGACGGCTTTATGTCTCAATTGTTTTCCGGTTCATTATCTTACCCGTGAGTCTAAGTTGAAAGCTGTTTTCTTCAGGTCTTGCAAGGCTCTCTGCATGAACTCGAAGGCATGACAATCAACACACGGTCGGCCTATTAACAAAAATGCAAAAACTGTTATTAAAAACTATAAATAGTGCTAATACAAGGCTGCATTTTATGCTAAACAAGTTCCCAGGAAACACCAAAGGCCAACCAAAGAGCTACATGTTGCAACGATGCATGCTCGCTGACCACGCGTCCATAAAAGCATAAGCAGTCTTACTCTCGGCGGGGATGACCGTCCCTGATTCCTCGGCATGAACGGGTTTGAAGCACAGAAGCTGGATCAGCAGCAGCAGCATCACAGTCGCCAGAGCTCCGCTTGGCCTCATACTGTCGCGCAGCATCACCGTACACACAACACCTGCGAAAACACAACACACGGACAGATACAGGACGTGCAGTCCTCTGATATTTAATCACTTTAATCAGACGCTTTTCATAACAAGGCCTTGAAAAAAGAACAAACCAACAAAAGCGCAAACAGGATACCATACCGTCGAGCATCATATTTGGGCTTTATTTTTGCTTTGTCTTTTTGTAACGTTATAGCTAAAATATGGTAATTTCTAAATATGACCACCAAAAATGCAGACCCCAATCACGTACTGCGTATTATTAAAGCTAATTAAAGCGGAACGGAGCTCATTTGCATTACCTGTAGTGTCTGATAAAGACAGTAGTACCGTTAGTCAAACCACCGCCCTCCTGTTCAGGACGCAGATTCGCTGCGGAACGTCGAATGCGTTTTTGAGGTCTATTGTCATTCACGGAGCACCGTAGGATGGAGTCCAAAATATTTTTCACGCCCAGGCAACGTTTTACTTTCTGATTGGCTATCGGAGGTCACGTGGCTTCCAACCTTACCCGTTTTGAATGTAGTAATGTAAGTTTTGATTTTATTACGGTACTTGAGAACAGTGTAGATTTTAATACGTTTTATTAGAAATTCCATAACATTCTTCACAGATTTTTTTGTTTAGTTCAAGAATTGAACTGAGTATATATATATATATATATATATATATATATATATATATATATATATATATATATATATATATATATATATATATATATATATATATATTATTTAAAAGGTCACAAACCTGAAAAAAAAAAATACTCTGTAAATTTAAAGCCTTTAATCTATTATTTGAATAATTTGTAGCTAGTTTTACTAGTCATGGCGATGATTGTCTTATCTCTTTTTCTATATTATTGATTTCTTTGTTCATTATAAGACATTTATTGATGTTATTGCCCTTGTATGTTCGTTGTTATAAACATTCAATGAATAAATCTGTTCTGTTTTAGATCAGTGTATTCTATAACGCCCTTAAAAATGCCCTAATTTGGTGAAAACTGTGTTTTCCAGATATTCACACAACAAATTATCATAAGATTTTAATAAATGTTTCAATTACCAACTGTATATAAAACATGCCAAGGGATTATACGTATAAATAAATAAAAATAAATAAATAAAACTAAGTGATAAATAGAAATTAAATACACAAATCACTTAAAACTCAGATAACATACCGACCATATGTTTTTGTAAAAGTTTCTCTCTGGCTGTGGTCACACGGGTCCTAGAGCGCATTAGTGTGTGTTTTCTTAGGTAGCCTGTTAAAATGCCCGATCTCATTATTCGTCTTTTTCCAAGATGGCGTCGATGAGGGAGAGCGACACCGGCCTGTGGCTCCACAACAAACTGGGATCGACAGACGAGTTGTGGACACCTTCGAGCATCGCTTCTCTACTCACCGTGTCGGTCATCGACAACATTCGGTTGTGTTTCTCCAGTCTGTCGCCTCCGGTGAAGCTGAAACTCTTGCTGGGGATGCTGCACCTCCCGCGCAGGACCGTGGATGAGGTGCGACTCGCTGCCTCTGCTGCTGCTGCACACATACACACACACACACACACACACACACAAATCTCCTCACTTCCGAGCCTGGCATGCTTTATTGGGGTGTCATTTTGTTTATTAGCAGTAGTCGTGTTATATGTTGCTGACACGTATGTGTTGCATTTGTAATAACATGGCTTCCAGCATGAGACCCCTGCAGCTGCTGTCTGGATCATGTCAGTCTCCAGCAGAGCTCAGCCTCTGTCTTCAGCCTCTGGGCTTGAGCTAACTCGCTAGCCTCCTTTATGTAAACATGCTGTCAACTTTTGGAGTGTTATTGTCGTGTTCTTTTAATGGAGTTCGTTTTTGTGTTTGAACGCCCCCTTTCGAAAATGTACCGCGATAACTGTAACGTTAAGTTTCCGCCAAAATGCCACTGTTAGTCCAATGATTGTTGCTACTGTAAAACTGTGGTAACTTTGCTCAAACTACTACTGCCCCTTAAAAAAATTTCAGTATTAACGTTTTTCGCGGAAACTGTTTTTGCAACGCTTATTTTAGCAATACTGTATTATTGCCAAGTAATTATAAGTAATGCCAAAAATCAATATACAGTGTTACGATAACATAGCCTTAAAGTATATATATGTGTGTATATTTATATATATATATATATATATATATATATATATATATATATATATATATATATATATATATATATATATATATATATATATATATATATATATATATATATATATATATATATTATATATATATATATATATATTTTATATATATATATATATATATATATATATATATATATATATATATATATATATTATATTTAAGGTGATTTAATAAGTATTAACATTAGATGTACTGAAATCTGTATATTTATAAACTATATATATCTCAAAACAACAAAAAGTAATCTGCAAAATATGTACGTCTTTGATCATGTTGATTAATTTGATAACTTTCTGAAGAAATCTACCTTTACTCAAACAGAAACCCATTCATGTATTTTGTGGGCAAAATGCTTTTACTTTTGCCTGTATTTTTTTTTTTTAACAAAATGTCAGGAAGTCATGTTTGCAACGTTTCTAAAACTAATCACAGACAGTATGTACAAGTTATGTTTTAGTTTCATTTGGCTAACACATTTATTGCCTTTATGGGCAAATGCATAAAATGAAAATGTCATTTAGTGCTGTTTAACATGCAAAAAAAAGCAAACGTAACTTGTAAAAACATGCAAACTACTGATCCTCTAAGTTTGGTACAGTGTTGTTGTCCATTGTTCCACTAAATTAGTCTGGAATCTTGTCATTTCTGTGTGTTTTGCCTCAGGTCACTAAAAGGAAAGGAAATATACAATAACAATAATGTAAACAACGCTGGAAAGATACATTTACAATATAAGGCAAATTCCAGTGCAGTGGAATTCATTTACAGAATGACTTTAATGCCTAATTTTCTGTGTCTGTTGTTCCCTAACATCCCAGATGAAGGAAGCTCTGTCAGAGATCATTCAGCTAGCCACTGTGGACTCTGAGCCGTGGGTGTTAATGGTGGCCGACATCCTGAAATCATTTCCAGAGACCGGCTCACTAAACCTGGACCTGGAGGAGCAGAACCCTAATGTACAGGACATACTTGGAGAGCTGCGTGAGAAAGGTTTGTCTGAAATCAAAGGCTGTAGTTTTGTTTTTCACTTTTTTAAATAATTGTACTGATGTTTTCGCAAAAAAACGGAACCACACAAAAGATTTGTTCTTGTCTAGGTACAGATATTTCTCCAGCCTTGATTATTTTAGTTATGTATTAGGCAATGGGAATGCTCATTGATTAGTTTTCAAGCTCATTGTCCATAGGCCTATGTGTGCCAGGCAGATCTCTTTGATGGGTGCCGTGTGTTATGTTTCAAAGACTAGTAAAAAATTAAGAGTTCTGAACACCATATTACTGTCCTGGACTTAAAATCACCTTTTACTTTATTTATTAACCAACTACATTTTTATAATCAGATTGCTCATTGGCCATTATAATAACGTATGTGACCAAATCTAAATCGATTCTACAGTTATTGTGCTTGTCTAGGATTGTTTGTTTTCTATTCTTGTTAGCCAGCGTAGCTTTTGATGACACTTCTTGCTAAAATGTCACTCTTAATTGCATATACACTTTTGTAAGAAAGGATCTGCAGAAACTTACTGTTGACGTTTGCACCTTTGTCCAGTGAATGAATGTGAAGCCTCGTCGATGTTGCCTCTGGAGTGTCAGTATCTGAACAAGAGTGCTTTGACTACGCTGGTGGGGCCGCTCACTCCACCCATCAAGCACTTCCAGCTCAAGAGGAAACCCAAGAGTGCTACGCTCAGAGCTGAGCTGCTTCAGAAATGTAAGTGTGTTTATGATTCCTGAACAGCCATGTTTTTCTTTTTCGGTGCGGATTCATTCAATTCATTTAAACTGAGTTTACCGTACTGTTTGTGTGATGAATGTCATGTTTATTGACACTTTTTTTGTTATTCATTATATTTGTTCTAAAGCCACAGAGACTGCCCAGCAGTTAAAGAAAACTGCAGGAGTGCCGTTCCACTCCAAAGGAAGAGGTCTCGTGAAGAAGATTGACACCACAAGTAAGATTTACACTTGTGTACACAGTGGCCCCAAAAAGTATTTGGATGGGGAAAATGTAGGAATGTCAGTGCATTCGATAACATAACGTCAAAAGTTAGGTCATAGGTTTCATCTTTTTCCATTAGTGGACAATGTCCATAGTTAAAATTATGATTTTGAGGAGTTCATGCATCCAATTAAATAGCTTAGAACTAGTTGTTTATTGTTCAAATGTTTTGAGTTATTATGTCAAAGAAACTAAAATTTGTATTCAGCAGAAACACCTTAAATTATTATACTAAAATATATACTAAAATCGTATACTGAAATCAGTTCTGACAAAATTATCAAAGTTTCCACAGAAATCAACACAACAGCAATAGTAACGCATACAACTAAATTTGATTTTTGCACTAAATCAGCATATTACTATAATTTATGGATCACATGACTGGAGTAATGTCTGCCCAATATTCAGTTTTTTGCCATTACAGAAACAACTTGGTATATTAAAATTAAAACTGATAAAATAAAAATAATAACTAGTTTAAGGTAAATATTTAGTTGGTTTTTTTTTTTAATAAAAATAAGAAATGTATCGACCCTAAACTTTTGAACAGTATTGTACAGATGTTCTCTTAACAACACATAAGATTTTTAATAATGATTATCTGTCTGATTTCAGCACCTCTGAAGGGCATTCCCAAAGCACCATTCCGCAGTCCTACCACCCCAAGCATGTTCAGCCCTCCCAGTAACAGAACCCCAATCGCCCCAGCTCGAACACCCCTGCGCAAGGAACGGGGAGTTAAGGTAAATGTCCGACATTAATCATTTGTTAAATCACTGATTAACATGGGTGTATATATAATAGGTTTTACTCTTTATTAATTTAAGAGTAAATGGTTGTCACAGGTATGACAGACAGATGACAACTGGGTATGGGTGTCATCTCTCTGCTTTATATTGTCAGGTTATGTGATTGTGGGTTTTCTTGCAGTTGTTGGATATATCTGAGTTGGATATGGTAGGAGCAGGCAGAGAAGCTAAGAGGAGAAGAAAGACGTTGGGTAAGATTGTTTAGTTATATAGACCCTGCACCTCTGAACTATCTGACCTATAGACCAGCCTACACTCCTCTGTACTGTACATTCTAGTTATGTTTTATTGGTCTTGTTCAGACACAGAAGCTGGAGAGAAGGCAGCCAAAGAAGAGGCGGTGGTGGAGAACGCAACACCAGACTACGCAGCAGGCCTGGTGTCCACACAGGTAGTTTTGGAAATCTTTTTTTTAGCCATATGATGAATGCGTTAAATGTAAGTCAGAACCAAACTCAGATGGGTTTCTCTGCTCTTTTAAACAGAAACTTGGGGCGCTAAACAACGAGAGCGCCTTGCCATCAACCAGTTACCTTCCCGCCACCCCCAGCATGGTTCCTTCCTCATCTTATATTCCCAGCTCAGAAACACAGCCAGGTAAGCCATCGAAAGATGCAGGATGTGTGCAAAGCAATTATAGTGGAATATAAATTAATAAGACACAGCAGAAAATCAGATATTTACTGGAAGCCAAGCTAAATGTGAGCTCAAAGTCTTCTCATCCCCATTTTTGTGCCTTCACACTTAGCAAATGCAGGTGGATCAGCACGTGAAACTACAAACCGGCAGTCAGAG
Source organism: Puntigrus tetrazona (assembly GCF_018831695.1). Classification (NCBI taxonomy): domain Eukaryota; kingdom Metazoa; phylum Chordata; class Actinopteri; order Cypriniformes; family Cyprinidae; genus Puntigrus; species Puntigrus tetrazona. The sequence goes on from NC_056705.1 coordinate 1,226,265, forward strand.
GAGTCGACCGCCCCAAGTGCCGCTTCTGCTTCATTACCCGGCCAGTTTAAACAGCGGCCGCCCATGTATAATGCCAGCACTGCCAGTCCCACGGCCCCCACCTCACCCACCACGCCGACCAGCACGCCCACCAACAATGCCCCGCCCCCCGCCGCCACAGCAGCTCAGCCAGACATGCCCACGCAGCCGCCCACCACTGCAGCCCAGCCTGCACCTACGCCAGCACCCCCGAAAACCCAGCCGAAAAAGAACCTGTCACTCACGGTAAAAACCCCTCTGATTGATGGGTGTGATTATGATGTGTTACTGGACTGCTCTGCTTTCTTTAAATGTTACTAGCCAATTTATTATTATTATTTATTTATTTATTTAAAAAATTGTAATAGGTTTTTTGGGAAAATTTTAAAGTTTATTTGTCGTTTTTTTTTTTTTTTTACCCCCTTAATATAAGATAAGAGTGACAATGAACCCGACATTTAAAAGTTTGGGTTTATGCAGAAACAAATTAGATAACAGTAAAAATAGTAATATTGTAAATATTATTTGAATGTAAAAATGACTGTTTTCATTAAAAATATATTTTCAAATGTCACTTATGCCTGTGATAGTGAAGCAAAATTTTTAGTAACATGATCCTTCAGAAAACATTCTGATATGCTTATTTGGTGCTCGCAGAGAGAACAGATGTATGCTGCGCAGGAAATGTTCAAGACTGCAAACAAAGTTACACGGCCAGAAAAAGCCCTCATTCTGGGCTTCATGGCAGGATCTCGAGGTAATATGGTTTGGTTGTGTCCCATTTTTTTGTTTTTAAACTTGCAGCACCTTGAACCATTTTAATGCTCGTCTGTCCCTTCCTCCTGCAGAAAATCCCTGTCCAGAGCAGGGTGACATCATTCAGATTAAACTGAGCGAGCACACAGAAGTACTGCCTAAAGCAGACGGAACCGGCAGCACCACCATGCTAGTGGACACAGTGTTTGAGATGAACTACTCAACTGGGCAATGGACCCGCCTCAAGAAATACAAACCCATAACCAATGTCTCCTGAGGAGGACCGGGTTAACAAACACACACACACACACACACACACACACACTTGCTCAGCGCGTTTACATAGACACATATGTATACATTCACATACCCCTCTTCAACACCACCTGGGGAGTGCTTTAAAACACAAATTTCAAGTACATGTGCTGGAATGTACATATTTACGGGCCAAATTCTGATGTGTTTTGGGAAAATGCGCTAGTGAATTTCTGGATGTTGGTTCCAGACAGTTGAAAAGGACTTCCTGTTTGGTTGACCTCATGTCCTATCTCTGTTCCTGCATTGCCAAAGACAGGGACCTCTTATAAGACAGCTGTTTTCTTTATCTTTTTGTTAATGTTTGTATCGTCTCTCATTTTTAGGCCCATTTCAGATTTCTAAGCGTCTGGGAAATGAGGCGAAATTGAGGCAGGGCTTGTTAGTTTGTGTCTTAACCTACTTTTGATTGACACGTTATTAAGAGATCTTAAAAGGGTACAAACATACTATTACAGTGTCCTATGAACGAAACAAAAAAATCTGTCCATGTTTTCACACTGAGAATGTTTAAAATGTTTTCAAGTTCCTCCTTGGATGGGAAAAGAAGAAATGAAAACAATAAACAAAGTGTAAAACAGGTTATTTTCTGTTTAGTACTCTTCAAGAACTTTTTTTTTTTTTTAAAGGAGGAAATAAATGAAAACGTGTCCAGTTTTGCTGAGTCTTTTGCTGAAGCTTTAGAGTAAATCATGGCGATTTTATATTGCACTGCACTTCCACAATTGAATCACTGCCTTTCTAACATCCTTCTAATTGTTGTAATTTGGTATTTTTACATTTTATTTGTGTGCAAAAGAGATCTAAGACACAAATGTAGAACAGATTTTATTGACATGAGTGGCGTATGAATTCTGAAACACATAATCTTTGGTACCATACGTTTTTTTTTTTAAGTGGAAAAGGAGTTTCTGAATATTTAGGCAGCTAGACGTTCAAGATTATTTTGATACTTTTTTACAAATGGTTTAAGTCAATATCCACCTTAACTCAAAGGTATTTGAATTGTTTGTTACATTCAGTATACAATAGCAGTAATAATAGCTATGTATTTTTTTTTTTTTGAGTGAAAATGTGTTCTGCCTATCTCATATTGACGATTACTTTCAATGCAAGAATACTTTTTAAAGACTACATTCATTATACCTGTTACGCCGTGTCCTTTTGTTTGCCTGAAATCATGTAGGATGCAAATAACTAGTTAAAGCCCAGATGACATTTTTCTTGTTCACATTTCTTAATAAATCTGCTGTTATAGATCTGCTATATTATTACACTGTTTTGCAAGTCATGTTTTAATATGGACATGGCTTTTTAGCCAATTATTTGTTTCAAAGGGATAGTTCATTCAAATACAATTTCTGCCATCTTTTACACACCCTCGTGTTGATCCAAGACTTACTTTCTTCTGTAACCGTTCAGTTACAAGCATTCATAGGGGAACATCTTAAAGTTTTGAAACAATAGGAGTACATGATGACTGATTTTTTGGGTGACTGTCCCTTTAAATTAACTGGATGAAGCAGTGTTAGTAGAGGTTGTCTTTTTATATGCTATGTCTTGCCTATAGTTTCAGCATTTTCTTCACTGTCTTCAGTGCTTAAGCCACTCCAGGATCAACCCAGCCTCCAAAAGCTTTCTCCAGGTAGAGCGCCACAGCCAACGGTAGATGGTCTTGAAGCTTCCCAGCCACCACCTGGACGCCCAAAGGCAATCGCTCCTTACTCAAACCCAGTGGACACTGGGTCACTGGCAAGCCTAAAATGTTCAGGATACCTAGTGATGTGCGAAATGGTTTTCAAATATACTGTTGTTATTATTGTTCCATCTACTACTGTTACACACTTGTTATTGATTAGCCTTTCAATAACTAACTGTTCTTATTTTAAACTTAAGCATCTTTTAAAAGTCTGTTTCTGCTTGATCACCCTTATAATAGTTCTTCATATATTTGGTAATCTCTCATTGTAATCCAGTCAAATGAAGCAATTGTTACCTGTGTAACTGAAGTTGTATGGTGTGAAAAGGGGATGGTGGTGTTTGGGTGCAAGAAGAGGATGAGAGGGGTACAGCAGCACTCCGTCTGTACCCAGCAGATCTTCCATTTCTTTCTGCAGCTCTTCCTTTTGTTTCAGGATGAACTGAGATGGCTTAGAGCTGTGAAAACTCTCCATCAGAGCCAAACCTGAACAGGGAAACAAGGAAAACGTGCCCAGAGTTAAGTCTCCTATAGGTTAAGATATTTTAAGGACAGAACAAAACCTAATTATCCCAGTGACTCTGAGCAACCACAGTTAAAACATGACTGTTTTCCAAAAAACGATACAGGATATACAATAAAAAAACGGCTAATTAAAGATGCAGATAAAAAGATAGTGGTATATCTATGAAATACTAAAAAAAAATACTGGTTTGAGTTTACCAATAGCGGCCACAGTGTGTTCAGATCTTCCAAAAATCCTCTTTATCAGCTCCCAAAAAGGCCACACGGAGCCTCCATCAGCCATTAACTCAACAAAAGGCTCAGGAGGCTGGAATAAACACAAACATGCACTCTAATTCTCCATTCTAAGTGTACCATTTTTGTTGTTATAAGCACTTGTGATTGCTACAACCTTTAATAAATTGAATGTCAAGGCAACTTCAGGTAGGCCTACTACACCTTGCCATCTTTGTCAGGTAGAGCCAAGAATGTGTTCCAGATCTCGAAAGAGTATTTGAGTTGAGGAAAACTAACTTTCTTAACAGTGACTCCCAGATCTGCCTCTAAGCGTGCAGCCACCTATGATCAGAAACAACAAAAACAAACTTTTCAAATAAAGTACTTTGCATAAATTCAGCAATACAACCGATTATAGAAACATTCATGCTTATTTCTATTACGCATTTCGTTTCTCACCCTTTTTTGAGCTTGAACGAGCTGGTTATCTACTGGAGATGTCAGTGGAGATCCACCATCATCTACTACAGTGAAGAAACGTAACTTTTTCAGATCCACCTTTTCTGAGAGGGAGAGCCTAGAAATTACATACTTTGTGTCAGAACTGAGTTGCAGAAAAATTTAATTTTTGTTATATGGTTTATATCTTTGTGAGATGTACTTGTCTGCAGTGGGTCCAGCCATAATCTTCAGAAGAGGGAGCAGGTCTTCAGCGTAGCGACACATTGGACCGGAACCTGTGTAGTCATTTTGGAGACCCGTGCACGAAGGAAACTGACCGTCATTTGACACCACATCTGAAAGGTAATACAACTCACTCTCTTTATGATATAATTAGATTTTTTTTCCCCTACTAACAGAAAGAATATTGTGTTTTTTCTGATTGCTCCTACAGCAAAACACACCTTTTGAAGGTTTATGGCCGAATATCCCATTGAAAAAACAAGGCATGCGGATACTTCCTCCAATGTCAGAGCCGATGCCCATCACAGCTGCACCACCACCGATGATGCTTCCTTCTCCACCTACCACAGAAAGAATTGGTGTTTATTACAATTTTTGTTTTGCCAACCTTTCAACATGTAAACCTGAACATCAGTGCAAAATCAAGTAAATCGTTAAACAGCTACTAATGCCGTATCATTTTTGTAAAGCCTTTTTATAGGATTTATAAGTCTGTTTTGTGATATTTTCAGCAAGACCTGAGCTTCCTCCACATATCCTCTCGAGGTCATAGGGGTTACTGGTGATCCCATAGAGGTGGTTGCTGGACTCCATCCACATGCAAAGCTCACTGGTGTTGGTGACTCCCAGAGGAATTGCTCCAGCTCTCTTCAATAGAGACACAGGAGGAGCATCCGCACTGGCAAGTACTTTCCTGCGAGATATCAACCCAGCAGAATTGGGCATACCTGTGGGGACACATAACATGAATCAATATAATTTTTAGTTTCCTTTTCAGTTAATGATAAAGCCAGTTCCCCGAATGCATTATGGGACATGTACCCTGTAGTGCGAAAGACTCTTTGACAGACAGAGGAACTCCCAGCAGAGGAAATCGGTTCCTCAGGGCTTCCTCTCCTCTGTTCTCCTCCTCTATTACTTTATCCGCACGAGCGGCCTCCTGAATGGCGGACGGAAACCTGAAAGAGATGAGAGGGTACACTTATAGTGAGATGTCCGGTACAGTCATGCATAAACATTGTTTTACCTCACTAAAGTAAGTGCTGACCTGTCTTTGACCAAAGCATTGAGCAGTGGGTTCACCTCCTGTATCCTGTCAATGTAGGCCTGCACAACCTCTACACTAGTAACCTAAACAAATGAAATATATTAATATTAAATATTACAAAAGACGATGGCAAAAACACAGAATTTTCATAGAACTTACTTTATCAGAAGCCTATTAATCATATTAATCATTGTATTTAATATATTTCCCTTTGCCTGCAGACTAAAATGTTATCGCTGGCTTTGGATACTAATCATTTTTAGTAAGTTCGCAAGTTTACTAAATATGTTCTCATATGTTTCATATCTTATTTGAAAATAGTTTCTTGTGGGCATCTTTGATTCCATGGAAACATGGAATACATTATCCAATACACAAAAAGGTTCTTTATACTAGAAGAGATTTGTATTTCGATTATTAAATATAATTATTTTAAGAACTGTTTTCTGAAGAGTTCTTCAGGGAACCCAAAATGTTTTTTGTATGGCATCACTGAAACATTGCTCCAAAGCTATATGCCTTTTTTACAATTTAAAGACCGTTTGATTTTATTAATACATTTAAACATATTTTCTAATAATATTTTATATATATATATATATATATATATATATATATATATATATATATATATATATATATATATATATATATATATATATATTTATTTATTTATTTATTTATTTATTTTTTTTTTTTTTTTTTCTCACATGTAGGTGCTTTGGATGTAAGGTTTAGGGCATTATTTACATTTATTGTGCCATGATCATCTCCACTTCAGAGTGTCCTTTTGTGACAGTTATAGATGATAAAGTTAACAAGATAACCTAAGATATATGCCATAATGTATGCCATAAAGACTCCATTTAAACCTTTGTAACAGAGACACTATTACTGTCTCAAGTTACGTTTCTGTTCGGTGCTGACCTGTCATTCGTGTGCTGCACAGCCATTGAAGCATGGCAAAATAGAACCAGAGTGTTGTTTATGAAACATTTTAAATGTGCAAAAAAAAAACTAAACATAAGACACACAAGCTACTCTTCATATGACGCACTTATTCATTATCTTTTTTTCATTGTCCCACTATAAATCCAGGTCAGCACCCAAAGCAAATTCGATCACTCTCAATCACAATAACATAACGGCCAATTTTTTGCTCATTTTATGTGCAATCTCTAAGGCTCAGCTGCGACAGAACTAACGCAAGTAAAAGCTCAAACCTCTCTTCTGCGTATCTTCTCGGCCAGTTGCACTGCAGAAAGAGTAAGCAGTGGGTTTTTGATTGGAGGGAGATGTTTTGGTCGCTTTGTGCCGGGTGAGACCAGCCTAAAGAGAGCCAGGAACAGCCCGGGAAGGAGGACCAGCAGGAAGCGCTCCACACGCTCTCCGATTGTCAAAGCCATTGTGGCAAAAGCAAATATTACACGGTAAGAAATATAAAGCACAGTGCACACATGCCACTCCCACATCAATTTATCTCTAGATGATGAACTTTGTCCTCGTTTACCTCCCATACAGAGAATATATACAGTACAATGCATGTGCAGTCACCACACTTTTACTTTTTTAATACACCTTTGGATTTTAATAATATATATTGCAACTAACCAAGATTAATAAATGCTTTGGAATTATTTAGTTATTTCATGTTAATGAATGCAGTTAAGTAAAGTTAACAAATAGAACTGTCGTTTAATGCTTATCATATTCTTCCATGCATTTATTATTTTCTTTCATGCATATTTTTCTATAGCAATTTTCTTTATTATTATTATTATTCGTTTTTTGAAATAGAAATGATATATAACATAGTATCATATAAAAACAAACAAAACAATTATTTAAATGGGGTAAAATAAATTTGCAATGCAAGTGCAAAGAAATTTGTTGTATTGACTGAAGATCTAGACTTTCATCTAAAGAAATACTCTTTCTTCTGGTATGTCCAGCCACCTAATAAACAAAAATGGTATAAACATATGTAATGTAATACATTTAATGGACAACACCTAATAAACAAATGTTGTGTTAACCTTCTTCATGGCCTAATATAAAACAGATGAAACGCATCCATAGAAGAGGAATTCTAAATCTGTTTTACATATAAGAAAATATGGGATAAGCTCTGAGACCGAAATGAAACCAACCATCTGCAAACTGAAAACCAGCAATCTAGAACCCTTCTTCACTTTTAAACAACAAAATGTTTAGCTATCCATATGCACACAGGGTTTATATGAGGACAGCTGATACGCAGAGGTAAGTGATAGAAATATAAGATAGAAAGAAATGTTGGTGGTCTTATTCAGTTCTTATTCATTATTCATTATTAATAAGCGTGGGTGGAAAAACAGAGCAATCCAGGAATCACCAGTCTTTTGTTACAGCACTAAAATGGTATCAGAACTGTATTAAACGTATGTGGTTTTGCTTGCTCCTCTTTTCTCTCACATCCTATAGACTTGATAAGCATGACGTATATGAGCAGACTGGCTGGCTTCAGAGTATTACAGACCAGAAAAACACAAGACTGATTAGATTTGATCATGTTTACCCCCAGTTTTTATACCATTTCAATTGTTTTAATTCCGGTCACAGTCTATCCAAGAATATTTCAACCCTAAAAGGTTTCCTCCTGTTATTGCTTTTTTGATCATTTTCAAAATAAACATGCAACATATTTAGATGTCTAAGTATGTGTTGTTATTTTACTCTTCTGAAGGGTGATCATTTTTTGCTTTAAATAAGACTGAGCTGCAGAAGACTCTATCAGTCTAACAGTAGTTTCAGATTCTTATTGCACAATTAATGCCTTAATTAATCAGCAGTTACAGAATGATCAAATAGCACTCATAAATCGTCCACTTTAGAAAATCAGTTTTCAAAAAGGCAATTTTTGTTGCAGTTGTAAGGTTGTTAGTTTTTTTTATTATTAAATGAGCATGTACATTCATCCAGTCGCATGCATCAAGCTTCAGAGTATTATTTCTTCTCTCTGTCGGGTTGCTTAATCCGAAATGCAAGCAATTCATAAATGTGTCTGAATGTAATTAAAGATCTCGTTACCTTTTGTTATTATGTATGTCACATTATTAAAGAGAGTACAGCAGTACGCAGGTACAATATTTGATCCTATTCACTCACATACACTCACAGTAACACAATAGTCCAGAAGTAATTCATGCAACTCCAGTCCATATTTTATCAGCCGTTTGAAACCTCATTTCGACGGCACCCATTCACAAGTCATGTAATGATACATTTCTCCAAATCTGTTTTGATTAAAAAAAACACAAAGTTATCTACATCTTGAATTGTCAGATTGAAAATTAAACCCTTTTTTTTTTTGCTCTGATGCTGTGTTTCTGATTTTTCTCTCTCAGTGGATGTGACACAGCTCACCCTGAACTGATCCTGTCTGAAGATTGACAAAACTGTGGCATGGAAACTTCTCCTTATATGATGTGGAGTCCAGGTCTCATATCTACTCTTTCACTGGTCAGTCTTTCGCTGACAAACCTTTTCCATTTTTAAGTTCTTGGACTAATGGTGCAGGTAAGAATTCAGCATCACTGATCATCTATCCAGTTAATTACAATGAATCGAATATACCTAAATATGAAATATCAGATGAAAACGATTTTTATAATGATGAATTTGAAATGCATGTGCTTTCCAAATCTACACAATGCAGTAAACGTTCACCATTTTTGTAATTATGCTGTTTCATCAAATCAGTCACTCTTTATTCTGTTAATGATAGACTAATCATTTTTGTCATAATTATCTGAACATTATTTTCAGTTGTCTTTCACACATGTACAGCATCACATAAAACACATACTTTCATATTTTAGCTACCTCCCCTCATTTAGGTAATTTTGCGCTTTAGTCTTGTGCCACTAGATGGCAACGTGGAGTAATATGAACAGCTTCTTCAAGGCACACAACACACACACACACACCATACACACTCCTGTCACTTATTTAACAAACTTGAAAAAAATTAAAGGGTGTCCGATACTATCAAAACAAAAGCACTTTTAATGCTCATAAATAACTTAACAGTGACGGCCTTGCTCAATAATTCATACATCATAGATTTGATAGGTGTTGTCTTCGTATAAAGTTTCTCACAGGACTGGTGGCCATTAACAAAAAACGTCTACTAAAAATAATATGTGGGTTCTATCAAATGTTGAGAAAAAAGTTTGTTATTTTAACTGTATTTTTTAGTAAGGCTCGGTTAAAAATAATAGATTTATATATGAAATAATATAAACAGATAAATGTCCTCTTAAGGACTGTGTAATTTTCAACACAGTCCTTAAGAGTCCTTTTTTAGTGTTTTCTTGTTATTAGACTTTTTAATAATAATTGTATTTGTACCAAGGGTTCCTCTTATAAAAAAAATTATATAAAATGCCTATTATAAAACTATTACTAAGCATTTTGTTTTACACATTTACAGCAAAATCAAGCAGTTTTATCTTAAAATAAAAAGACTCTAATCAAATATGAATTACAAAATTATAATTGCCTATTTGAAAGAAAAAGAAAGTTAGCTGATGCTAACTGGCTAGCTAACTGATGCGAATTTGAGGAAGCCTAATTTTTAAATATGAAGTCCAAATGTTTTTATTCAACCAACTAGTTAGAATAGATTTGATGAGAAAAAGGACTGATGTTCAAAACATAACTGCATCCCACATACGATTGTCATTCTGAAAATATCATTATATTTTTTCTTAAATATCACATACTACCTATATACAGACCTACTGTTCTCATATCATGTGATTGTGATGGTCTACAAAATAACATTTAAATAATTTTTCTTATTGTTGAGAGTTGAATCGTTTACTTTCAAATGAACTTTCTCTCGGGTACATCGCCAGTGTGAGTTTCATCAAGTATATTCATCATATATTTCATATGTGGTCGTTATTTAGTGCTGTGATTGTTTCAGGGCTAACAGTAGGGGGCACACCCCGTCTAAAGCGTGGGGGCGGGTCATCTGTCAAACTGCGCAGGTGAGCCGCCGCCGCTTCTGCTGGACCCGCCCAGGTGAGTCGCTGCCAATAAGAACTCAAACTCAGTCTGCACACATTTCCTGCGACTTGCCCGCACGGATGCCAGCAGGGGCTCCCCGTTCAGTCGCTCTCAAAATGAAACACGAGGGGAACTGAGCAAACGCTTCCCTCGTTTTGGGATATTCGCAGTGGACTGAAAACGGGAAGGTTGTGACTCGATAAGTTTATACCTGTAGAGCGGCGCAGGTAAACGGCACGGCTCGCGAAGTGTGATGTCGAGCGTAACCGGGTTAATTTAAATAATTAATCGGGGTATAAAACAGTGTTTGTAGAGACGTCGCGACCGTGCGTATCGCCTCACTTCTGTATGTATAATTCATCATCCGCAGTCCGTCTGTAGCGGAAGATGCCGCCGTGCGTCACAGCGCAACTTCACTAAAGCGTGTTCGCCGCGAAAGCAGATTATCGGATGATTTAAATGTAACTGCTGTTAAGATCGATTCTCGTGTCTTATTTGAAACAGGAGTGTGATGCGCCGCTGAAAATGAGGCCAGACATCAGTATGGAGGAAGCGACGCACGAGACCTGAAGATCGGTCACGCGCCGGATCGGGAATTGCGTGTGTAGCCCTTCTTAACTTGATCGAAAGGCGGACCCGCTCTTTTTTTTCCTTGTCAAACAATTACAGAGACCTTGAAACTGCGGTGTTGCGCGAGCGTCAGAGATATGTAAACGCTCGTGCTGGTATTTAGAGCGGGTGCGATAATGTCCTCCGGGACCATCGTTACGGACCAGGATGACCTGGACCCGGAGGCTTCGGACTCTCTTTTGCACGGGATTCACGGCGCGCACCGGCCCAGGCCGTCCTCTTACCGGGCGCTGCGCAGCGCCGTGTCCAGCCTGGCGCGAATAGATGACTTTATCTGCGAGAAGATCGACTCGGGTTTCTTCTCAGAGGTGTTCAAGGTAAATATGTCTTTTCTGTCATGCCGTTTGTTTTTGTTACACGCTGCACGTGCTGCATTTCTTCTGCATGTTGACACTGGATGTAAACAAGTGCGTAATTCTGAAGAGGTTTTTTTTTTTTTTTTTTTTTGTGCTGTCATCTATTTTATTGAGAACTGAGTATGTTGAATAAAACATTGATTTTTAGGATGGAAGTCATTAGTTAGTGTTCACTTAGTTTTAAAAGAGTAAAGTGTGATTTTGTTTTTTTTTTCTTTATTTTTCTGTTTTAGTTTAAGCAGATTTAATGTTTGCCTTTTCACTTTCCAGTAGGAAAATCAAAAGCACGCTTTTGAGTCAAATCATAATGTAGGTGGGGTTGACTCGCTTTACTTCAATATCTTTAAAATCTACAAAATCTGAATTGGACAAATTGAACAAAACATGATGAAAACGTGATCAAAAATATCTAAAAGCGTTTTACTGACGCCCTTAGGCTAACCTTATTTCCTCGCTGAGCAATGACTAAGTTCCTATCTTTATTTCCATTCTGTTACATCCTGTTAATTTTCTTGGCCTTTGTAAATCGTTTTCCTTTAAGTCCCTATAAGCCTGCACAGAGCATATTTCTGATATGCACCTGTATGTAAGTGCATCATTAAATAAACCATTATAATGCTCAATAAGTACAAAATAAGAGAGATAATCCTGCTATCAACTTTTAATATGATATGATTGTATTACTGACTTCGAACAGCTTTTCACTTTAAGCTGTCTTGACTGTGCATCATAATATGCCTCCAGGTTTTGTAGCTCTGTAGATTTATGATCTGTTTCACACTCTCAAAATGATTGATTGGACAGACCATGAATTTATTATTATTATTTTTTTTTACCTCTTTGCAAAATTCGAATGATGGCAGCAGTCATCCTGGCTCTTCCTTCCTGTTAGAGAAAAGGGGTCGTGACCTGTGTAAGGACAGTAGGCCTGTGTTGGTGTGAAAGTGGATACCCGTTGACAAGGTGCGCAGGTGTGCTGGAAACTCTACTCCTGTGTTTGTGTGCGTGCATATGAGACCAAGCTTGACAGAGAGAGAGAAGAAACCTAATTAGCAATCCCTCATAGTTCACAGTGTCCCCCAATTTACTGACCAGGCATCAAATACGGTGATAACTTCCTGCCGGTTACTGCCTGCAAAAATGTCACTGCTGATCAGGTCAATATATATGCAAATGTGCGGTGGCTGCTATTTGTTTCTGTTTGTAGTATGAGGGTTACGAAAGCTGTAAATTATAGATGACATTTATAATTATGTGCAATCCATGTAATAGTCCACAGTTGTGTGGGGATAATTTTTAGTTAGTTTTTAATAGGTTCTTTACATTTTAATGGCCTACAACAATACTATTGAGCAATCTCTATGCCTGTCAAGACAGGTCCTTCAGGCGCTGTTTTAATTTAAGACTTTGCAGTCGGTGGCGACAGTAAAGACTTGTACTTGAACGAAAAATGTTTCAGTTCGTTCTCTTCTAATTGGTTGGTCAGAAAAACCTCTTACCTCTTGTCTGTTCAGTTAATGGCCTGGTTGATAGTTCTTAAGATCTGGAGTGGAAAAAAAACATTGCTCAGCCATTACGTTCTTCTGCTAACTACTTCAGTTCTTTCCCTTTTTCTGCTTGCCTTGATAAAATCAGAAGAAGTGATGAAAGACGAGGGAATTTTGTGTTTCTTTTGGGTTGATGCTCACCTCATTGTGGAATCAGCAGGATTTCTCCTTTTAAGCTGTGCCAAAACAAAGTTGCTATTTATGTGAGATTCCTCTGCAAGAATCTGATGGAGGTGGACAGCCAGAACGAAGTCTTAATGTTTTTTTTTTTTTTTGTTTGTTTGTTTTTTCCATCTTTAACTCCGAAATAGAATCATGCAGCATGGTTTGTTGTGTACAGTGGGCCCTACTTAATCTGCTTTTAAAAACACATGAAATTCATTACACTAAATAACCAAATATCAAAGCAAGTGCCATTTGGGTCAAAGAAATGCTTTGCTAATAGTAAAACATTTACATTTATGCAGTTTACAGACACTATCCTAAGCAGCTTATTCAAGGTAAACATTGTATTCAGGTTTGGGGCATAATTTCGTCTGAGCTGGTCTTTTATTTATTTTTAATGAAAAAAAAAATCCCAAATTAATTTTTTTTTGGCAACTGTAAAGCCCTTTCACAACAAAAGATAATTTAATAAGCCTCTGCCTGTGCACCTCACTGCCAATGTCATTTTCAATGTCATTTTTCTGTGCCATATTTTTTAATATGGTGACATGAGAGGTGTCTGAATAAATGGGAAAACATAAATTGTATTACTTATTTGAAAAAGCAACTTGGATATTTTCTTGTAAATTTACAAGTAGTGTACTTTACGTAACTCACATTCATTGTAATGCATTACCCCTAACCTGTGAACTTATTGATAGCATTGTATCCAGACACTTTTGGGGCCTCTGTAGATTATATACATTTCTTGACAATGCAGAGTTCTTAGTCGTGATATAGGTTCTATTTATATTAGGTGTACATTTGAGCCCGGTGTTAAGGTCACCGTATCGAGTGTGCTCCTTGAGCCTGAGTTTGTTCCTGAAATACAGTAATGAGTCTGGTGACTGCACGCTGATCTGAGTTTGACAAAGGGGTTGATGTCACGGTAAGACGTCTTGGGTTCCGCAATTAGAAAAGACACTCATCGGTTGGATCTTGTTCCCTTCTTGGTGTCGCACGTTATGAAAATGGGCTCACTTCCATTAAATATAGATATGAGGAGGATGGTTAAAAGAACTCGCATGTACATTGTGGTCCTTGTGTCAGTGTAGTTTCAGTGGGAGGAGATTCGAGAACTGATTGTTAAAGACGAGTTATGATAGGTTGAGAAGTTTGAGGTTGTAAACAATTTGCAAGCTAGTTTTGACATGATTTCGAAAGCCTGGATTTACAACACAAAGTCCCCGTCAGTGCTTCCCTTTTGCATTCTCTCTCTCTCTGTCTTTCTATTCTTGTTCCTCGTTGTCTTACTAGTTGGGGCATGCATGAATGTCAAGCTCCATTGCTGCCACAGAGCTCCTGCGCATGTTTGTTTGAGTTTGCGTACGTTTTAAATGGGAGTGCAGTCTGGACTATTTGAAGTCTGCTTGTGAATGCATTTTGATGCATTTTTCAGGTGTGTGTTTGTGATGTTGTGATGTTCTTAAAGATTTCTACTGAAAGTTTCTAGGTTTGGAAGCTTAGCTCTTGTATTGCCATTGTGACTTTGACTGTCCTTGCAAGAAATATTTCACTTTCAATTAAAAGTTTACAATATGTGCACATTTATAGCTTGTGTGTTGGTTAGACCCTGAAATATTTAAGTAATGTATGTTGGATTTTTCATCGATGTTCCAAAGGAGGAAAAGGTAAAAAGTAATTTTTAACATTTTTAGCAGATCTCCAAATGAATGCTTTGGTTAAACTTTATTTTAAGGTGTAGTTGTTACAGTGTAATTATACACTTAAGTAATGAGTAGTATTAATTAAATACAGTACTTGTACTTTATGGTGAGGGTTCAAGATTTGGGTTTGGCTTGGGGTTACTTGCATGTAATTATACATAATTTTTATATACAACTTTAAAATACGTTGTTGCCCAAAATTTTTTATACAGTAGCCTAAATTGTAACGTGATTCATCTAAAATTTGGAACATATGGAATTTTAATATCTTCTGTTTGTTTATTACATAGACTACTGGCATATACATATTGGACAAAATATCGGTGCAACCCATTAAAAAATAACTAGCAGATGAACGTTATTTACATGGTTTGTGTTATGAATGTAAAACAGGATCATGGTAAGAATCATTTTATAAAAGATGTGAGCTGTGAAAAAAAATGTTTTGTGTGTCTGATGTTTTAGGGCCTGTTAAGTGCTCTATGGGGTACTTTTTAACCGTCTCTGGCAGTGTGCTGTAGTGTGAGAGTGGGTGCTAATGATGCTCCAGTAAGTGCTGTCTTAGACCACCTGTCTAAATGGCAATATGAGAAGTATGATGATAGAAAGCGGATTCATCACATGCACGCTCATCCAGACTCCTACACCTCTGTTTTTCATACACTCAACGGCACATTGGGCAAGCTCAGTGTCCATTCAGCTTCTGTTTGCCTTGTGTGTTAGTGTGTGCACTAGCTCTGGCACAGTGATAATTTTTGTGGGCAACCCCAGTTAAATCTAGCTTCTGGTATCCTCCCCCCAAAACAAACATATCTCTCTTCTACCTATCAGAACAGCATTTGTTTTTGATAAATGAAATGCAGGCTGCGTGGTTTCTTTCGGTCATCTTTTGAATTCCATGGAAAGCTCTACAGAATTTGAACAGCTGTCATTCACGAAGCTCTATGCTCCCCCTCCCCCCACACTCACTGTTTGCTTACTTATAAATTAGGTTGATTGGATACTGCTTTCAGCTGCCAGGTGTACAGTAATATGGTAAAACATGTCAAATGGAGCTAAGGTTAAAGTTTACCCCCCCAAAAAATGGAAATTTGCTGAAAACTCACCTCACTTTCACTTACTTATGGATCCTCTTTAGTGAGTGGGTGCCGTCAGAATGATAGCCCGGTTAAAAACATCACAGTAAACCATCAATTAGTTTCTTGTGAAATTAAGCATTACTTTCAGTTTATATCCTTTCTAGTCCTCTGTCCATAATATTCATTCATCTTGTCTGAATCAGGAGAGAAATGTATGTGGATCAAGCACTATTTTCAAGTGAAAAAAATTTTCAAGTGGGTTTTGATATGAGAGAATTACAGGGGGTGGACTTCTACACTGGAGAAAGCATTATGGATTATGAACTTTTTGGCCAGAAGAGATGAGATCAAGTTAAGACTCCTTTTCGCTTGCCTTCTTAATTGACAGACTGGAGGAGTGTGAATTACTTATGGATTACCGTCATATTTTTATTAGCTCATTCTGTCGGCACCCATTCACTACAGAGAACCCATTGCTGAATAAGTGATTTAATGCTAGATTTCTCAAAACAAGCTCCAAATGAAGAAACAAATTCATCTTGTTAATTGTCACCAAATTTTCAATTTCGGATAAACTAATCCATTCTGTGTATAACTGCGTATTGAATTGAATTTCATCTACTTGATTAAGTATCGATTACAGCTTTCTGTGTGAATCAACATCATAAAATATGAAAGCCCACAGATGTATACCATGTACACCTACCTACTTTTTCTCAGGAAAATAAGACTTTGAGACATCAATTCTCATTGCGCAGATATTTTTATCACAGAATGTTGAAATAATAATAATGTGTGTTTAGGGCGTCTTCTGTATATATCTCTGAGAATGCATTGCACTTTAACACTGTTTACCTTTTGATTAAAAAAAAAAAAATTGGCACACACATACACACAAGCTGCAGGGCTGAGTTATATCAGATAATTTATGGATTTTAAAGTTTCCTGCTATTGATCTTGTGGAGACTCACAAAAGCAGATAATGGAGCTCATTGTTATCGTGATATCTTAGCTTGCACGCTTTGGCGCTGCAGGCAAGATCAGCCAGCCAGGCAGCACGGCGCAGGTTTGGGTGTCATCAATCTGAGACTGGTTTCTGCCTTTGCTTGATTGCATTGTCATGTTGCTTTTGTACAGACCATCAAATATGAATAATACTCTTGAAGCTTGGATGCAGATAGTTTCACTCCTTTAGGGAAATTCTTGCTTTGGGTTATTTAAGTGTGTGTGTGTGTGTGTGTGTGTGTGTGTGTGTGTGTGTGTGTGTGTGGAAATATTTCTTGTCATCAAGGAAACATGTTCAGACAATATTAGAGTTAGTCAACCGCGTACTGGTTTTAATTTATAATGCTTCATAAATCATATTTATCATTAGTTGCCATGAATGAAAACATTATGGTTCTCAGTTCAACTGTTTGTGAAAACACATACGTGTTATTGGGGCTGCTACTGAGTCCAGATATGGACCAGACGGTTTGAGTGGGCAAACCTCCAGCTTGATATCAAGCAGCGTGTTGTGGGTCTGTTTCATGTTTCCTGTGAGACGTGCCCCGATGAGCCACTCAAGCAAATGAAAGATATGAGCATGGGCACTATCAGCACCAAAGCATTTTGTAATGTTACATAATTTTAGTCATTCTTGATCATTTGCACAAAGTGTTCACACAGACAAATTTGCCTATATTTGATTAGTGACGTACAAATGGTACAGAATCTTAAGTCCAGTTTTTAAACATTTCTTGTAACTAACCTTTTGTAAATTTCAGCTTTTAAACTTCGAAACAAAATTTTAAATTCCACATTTTTCACTATAGAGTCCACTGTGTTTCCTCCTGAGTACAGATAATGTCTCCTGCAGCCAGGGACTTTGAAGTCTGGGATGAATCGGAAGTGTGTGTGTGTGTGTGTGTGTGTCTGTGAGAGTGAGAGGGAGAAAAGGGCCAGAGATCTCTGTCCAGCTGGCCCAGACATGAATAGAGCTCTAAAGTGTCTGTCTGTGACAAGTATTTTTTTTTTTTTCCCCTCTTTCTCTGAAGGTGCAGCATCGTACCACGGGGCAGGTGATGGCTCTGAAGATGAACACCATGGCCAGTAACAAAGCAAATATGCTGAAGGAGGTACAGCTGATGAACCGCCTCAGACATCCCAACATACTCAGGTCTGCATTGCATTGCACCAGCAGAGCTGGTCAGCGTTGATTAAAACCGAATATGTGCAGTGTGGATTTTGCTGAAATAAAATTAAAAATATATATATTTTTTTTTTTTTTTTTCTCCTTTCCCTTCAGCTCGTTTATTTGACCAATTAAAAGTGTAACTTGAAATTATGTTTAGATAAAAATTCCATTCTCATATTTAGAATATATATGATGTTATGCTTTGCTTTTATTGACTTAGTACTACTGTCATAGCAGTTTATGTATTGATTTATTATATTTTTAAAATATAAATAATTCATTTAATTCATTCTAGCATTAAAATGGCAATAATAGTGGTTAGATTAAAATTATGATTCCTAATTGAGAAGGAAACTATTTCAGGGTAAATGCCAAGTCATTTGCTTTTAGAGAGCAAGGATGTAGTAAACTGATCAAAAGTGAGAGTAAAGGCCAAAAAAGATACATTTCAAATAAATGCTATTCTTTAGAACATTTAATTCATCAAAGAACTCTAGGAAAAACTATTAACTTTTTTTATATTTGTTTATATAAAAAGAAATAGTGACAACCACAAACCTCCCATAGTCTCGTAATTCTTTTAGTTTATGATGCAAAATTAAATTATCTTTAAAAAAAAATTAAGTATCTAGTAAAAGTGCTGTAAATTTAATCCATTTTGATATTGAAATTAGTCAGACTCGGCCACTGAGATGCTGCAAACACAATCAGAGTACCATAACTACATTCGGTTATCTATTGCATTGTGCCGTCTCAGTGAGGGTTAGCTGGGAAATAATATCACCAGTCCCTCGTCTGATGGCTCTTCCCTCTCTTCTCTTGTGTACTAACATAACCTACAGTCAGGAGGGTTTCCAGCTAGATGTTTGTTCATTTTTCTGAATTTCCAAGTGTCCATTTGAATAATTCATTAATTTCTAAATCCATATGTTTTTTGTATCTGTTCTTGCCTCTGGAATGGAAAGAATGCTTTGTTTTTGTTTTAAGTCCAGCTTACCTAAAGGACAAAGTCTGTGCTATTTGGCAATAAACACCGCATTGTATGAGAACATGAATATTGATGTCACAGGATGGCAGCTTTTGTCTTCCCTCCATAACTGCAGCCACTGTTTATGTAGAGTAAAATATGTAATTGGAAGCTGGGGGGTAGAGGATGGAGCAACACATTATTAACCATCAAATACAAATATATTTTAAGTTCTTAAATAAATCCCCACATGAATGCAGGGGGTGTGTTTGTTTGCATGTGCCAGGGCAAGGAGTCTAGGTCTTTTGTATGCTTAACCTGCACCAGCTTGTGTGGTCTCAGGTGTTTGAATTAAGTGTGTGTGTGTGTGTGTTAGTGTGAGAGAGTGAGTGTGTGTGTTTTCATGCATGTTTAAGATTGTCTTCAAAATACAGGTGTTCCAGCTCACATTCTTGAGATGGGTCACTCTTGAAGGAACTTGTTAGCACCTTCTCCTGTTTTTTGTTTTTCCAACAGCCTTTACTATTTCTCTGTGTGTGTCCCTTTAGGTTTGTGGGAGTGTGTGTACATGAGGGGCATCTTCATGCACTGACAGAGGTAAGAGTTTTATCCAACAGTTTTTTTTTGTTTTTTTTTTTGTTTGTTTTTTTTAATGCTGTATCAGCACTGTCACTTTTTTTTTTTTTTTTTTTAGGTTTTTTTTTTTTTAAAGGTTTATGTTCACCAAAGCTGCATTGATTTAATCAAAAGTACATGAAATACTCAGTTTAAATATTTTAATATTTTCAGTCACCATTATTCCAGTTTTCATTGTTACAAGACCCTTTAGAAAGGATTTTATAAGAACTGATCTGGTACTCAAACGTTTTATTTTTATTATTGTTGTTGATGAAACCTTGTTTTGCTTCTTTTTTTTTTTTCACTTCAAAGGAACTTTATTTTCATTAGAATCTTTAAGTAACATAATAAATGTCATTTAAAAATTTAGGAATTACTGTTGTCATCTGATCACTTAGGGCTTCCTTGCTGAACAGACGTACGAATTTCTTCAAAAACAATCCCAAATGTTTCAATAGTTTATTTTATTTATTTATAGGTAACATTTCTTTTGCTTGACATACTATATATTTTTCACTAAGCTCAATGCAAAGGAGTCTGGAATAGCTTTTCCCGCAATACCCTTTGAAACATGCTTGAACTCCATTCTATACTAGTTTAATGTGCATAGACAGTTCATGGGTTGACATGTGAGGTATAACGTTCAAGCAGTTTTCTGGCTTTTTATGCTTTACCTTTAACATCCTTTGGTTTCATAGAAGATGACTTCAAAGTTTGACCTCTGTGTGTTGTAGTTCATTAATGGCGGCAACCTGGAGCAGCTGTTGAACAGTGACGTGTTCCTGTCCTGGTCTGTGAGAATAAACCTCAGTCTTGATATTGCCAGAGGACTGGAATACCTACACAGCAAGGGCATATTTCACAGAGACCTTACGTCAAAGGTACACGCGAATATTTCTTTAAAATGTATACAAATACATATTAAGGGCGCACAAATATTCTGAATGTGTTTGTTGTTTTGTAGAACTGTCTGGTACGCTGGGAGAACGGGCAGTGCAGTGCTGTGGTGGGGGACTTTGGCCTGGCAGAGAAAATTCCTGATCACAGGTCAGTAAATTGCATTGTCATTACTCGAGAGATAAGATTAGATATACTGCACTCGTCAGAGAGTTAAAGAGAGATGGAAGCAGTCAAGTACTGATTGATGAGCTTCCATTTTTCCGTAAAGCTCTTGTATCTATAGCTGGAAAGTAAATGATTGAGAGCATGTGATGTAGTCAGCCTCCGCTCATCCCGCCCAGTCATGTCCTGCTGTTGTTTCAGTCCATGTGTACACAGAGCAGCATGTGTAAATGAAATGGATGTTAAATACCTCAGATATGCTTGAGTTATGATGTTGACATTTACCCTTAATAGCTCAAGTATCTGTTCTCACATGATATGAAGCATGTACTGCTGGACTGCAGGCATTTGCACGTGCTGGTAATGTGGACGGATGGCTAGAAAAACAATCGGGGAGGGAAAAATCAAACCGTTGCATCTGAAGAGGAAGAAAAAACAAACACTTAATCTCACTGCACTTAAACTACTAGTCAATACATTGAAGTGTATTTTTTTTTTCTGCACACCAAATCTGCATTTATTTGATCCAAAACACTGAAAAAAAACCCAGTAATGTTGTTACTTGCATTTTTACTATTTAAAATAACTGCTTTCTATTTTTTTCTAAAGTTATTTTAAATGGTAATGCTTAAATTTATTGTTTTCTGTATTTTGGTTGTGCTTGGTGAGCAGAAGAGATTTCTTTGAGCATGAAAATCTTATGATGTATTTTCAGATGTGACTATTCATAAGTCCAATTCATAAGGTATGAAGACCCTGAAATACAAAATGTAATTCCTCCCGTATTAAAGTAATAATTACACATACCAGTAATGATACATTATAGCTTTTAAGTCACTATCATGGTGTCCACAGAAATATTAAACAGTACAGCTGATTTTAGCATTGATAAAATGATCATAGGATCATTTGATGCTGAAGACTGGACTAATTGCTGCCAAAAATTCAGCTTTGCCATTACAGGAATAAATTATTTTAAGATGTATTCAACAGAATAGTTATTTCACAGTATTACTCTTTTACTAGAATATTCATGAATGTAGCCATGATGAGCAAAAGACTGTTTCATCATGGGTTTTTTTTTGTTTTTTGTTTTTCAAAATCAGCCCAAACTTTTGAACTGTAACCTAAGAACAGCACTTCTATATTTAGTCATCTTAGTTTCCATAAAATGGATTGTCCACATTTTATTGAGGCCAATATATAACGGTTCACAAGGACACAGAAGGATGCGTGATATTATGCAATGCTTTTGCAAGAAATCACTCTCTTGATATTACAGGATTTCCCAGTGTAACGACGGTTGGAGGCTTTAATTGTGTACACTCCTGGCAACTAGGTCTGTGATACTGTAATTACCGGGTGACTTTATGAGGAAATGGGAAATTGAGCTGTGTTTAGTATTACATTTGAGCTGGTAATTTTACAGGAGCTTCCAGATTGACATTTGTTTGCAAAAAAAATGCAACTTAAGTAAGGGATTACTGTTAATGATATTCCAGTGTGAAAAATGTTTGGCCAGCAGAGACTACTGTATGTAACCATTAATCCATATATCCTGTGGATTAACATTCCTTTTAGTGAAGTGCTCATGCTGGGACATATTAAAGTGATCTGCTGCTTGTGTAATCCTTTCCTCAGCATAGAGCCTCTGTATAAACTTCTCCGTTCAGCTTTCCTTTTATACACGGTCTCAGCATAAACATTACATAATGGAGTAGCTAAAGTGTACCTCCCCAACTTAGCATGTGTGATCATGAGTGCCTTCAGAGTGCTGGTTTTGTTCTGCCTTTGTGTTGATCTCCTCAGTGAGAGAATGGCGATCTTATGAAAGCATGCTGTTGTTATATTTTGCAACATATTATATTGTTTTTGTATTTACTTTGCATGATATGTAATTGCATTGTTCAAAAATTGAGTCTGAGAGTCTTTTTGGGGGGGGGAACTAAAAAATATACTACAAACGGTAATGTTGTGAAATATTATGACTGTTGAGGCGTTTTCTACTTGTTCATTACTCAACTACATGTGTTAAATATGTTCAAGTCTTAGTTTCTTCAGAAAAAGACCTGATTTTCAACTGTTCAATCTACAACAGTTTACTGCATAAAATACTCCCACAATGCAATGTGCTCTCTCCAGTATTATGAATGAACCAGATTTGCACTTCCTTGCTTGACCATTTTATTGAACAACCAAATGTTTATCATAGGATAATTTTTGCTGTTTTACTTACTAATTTAATAGCTATGTATACAAGTAGTAAGCTAGTGCTCCATTGTACATTGTTGTGTCAAAGTCATGAGGGACTTGTTTCCTCTACATTTGTGTTGATTTTAATGATGGCTTTGTAGGAATGTCTGTGTGAAAGAGAGCAGTTTTACAGTTGAGCTCTGTTTCTTTTTGTTGGTATTTCCGTAAAAGTTGTGTAATGCATATTTTGTAATGCTTGTGAATGCTTCACGTTTACGTGTAAAACCATGGGTATTTGTATATGTGAAGAAGACTGAGCAGACCACTAAATGATGGCTTTTTGGAAAGCTCTCCTAAAAAGGACAAAGTATTTCAGCTGTTTGCTGCGGTAGATTCCCTCACTCTGAGTAACCCACATCCACAAATGGTGTTTACACTGCAGTGCATTACTCTATTTATCTCTCTCTCTCTTCCCTTGTCTCCACTCTTCCTCTCTGTCTATTTATGCCCAGTACACAGTCCCAGACCAAAATAAAACTGAGGAAGTGTCTCTCAGCAGCATATGAGTATGCCAGCTATAATTAAGATCTTACAAGAGCTTGTTTTCTTATTTTTGTACATCCACACGCACATAATCATGCTGTGGGTTAATGGAGTAGGGGTTTATGGGTCTTCAATTTGGAAATGAGTAGTAATTAAAGTGATCCTACAAGTTCTATTAATCTTTTTTTTTTTTTTTTTTTTTTTTTAAGTAAGTGATTTTTCCTTTTTTCAGCGACGAGGCAGAGAAGCAGAGCTTGGCTGTTGTTGGCTCCCCCTACTGGATGGCTCCGGAGGTGCTCCGAGGAGAGCGCTACGATGAAAAGGTGGAACACGTATGATTTCATTACCCAGATACAGGCCAGAGTCCTCCTCAGTGACTCTTTCACCCACATTACTTGTGAAATTAATCTGACAATTTTAAATCTAAAACTGGTGCCATTATTTGTGTGTGTGTGTGTGTGTGTGCGCGCGTGTATAAATAAAACTTTTTTCTAACAGGTGGATGTGTTTGCCTATGGTATTATTCTCTGTGAGATTATTGGCCGGATACAGGCAGATCCTGACTTTCTTCCACGGACAGAGGTGAAAATTGAACATACAGCATCTTAAAAAGTCACTCCAAATATTTTTACAGTTAGACAAACCATTTCAATACTTCTAGAACAGTGGTTCCCAACCTTTTTTAACTCACAGCCCACACAACCAAACATATGTTTCAATACTGCAAAAATAAATGAACTGTTATTTGTGTCGGGTTAGTAACTGAGTACTCAGAAGCATGACTTTTAACTGTCTTTATTGAATAAACGGGTAAACGCATAGTAACAGTTTATTATTATTTTTTGTTATTTAATTAATTATGATATTTATTATTACTACACATTTTTACGTATTGCTATCTATTGATAACTAAAGCATTTTGGCGGCTTGTCTTGAAAACCACTGTTCTAGAATAAAGACTTTTTGTAAACACGTATTTAAGTGTTAAGGTGCATATTGTTTCACGATTATTCTAAAATTGCTTCTAAAGCATTTTATTTGTCTATCTGTTTTTCACTCTTATAAGATATCAGGTCTATAAATATCAGGCCTGTAACAATCACATGTACTAATCTCTATGTAATAGGTCGTAGTTTACTCCAATGTGACATAACAGCACTGCCAATGAAGTTGTGCTTTTACGTACACATGATTAATTACTGTTTATCTTTGTCAGGATATTTTATTTCTACAGTACTGCATGCACAGTAGTAATATATACAGCTTTGTAACTTTTTTTTTATTTCTCTCTGAAGACTGAAATTAGGCTTGTCTGGTGATTTCTGTTTCAGGACTTTGGTCTTGATGTGGACACTTTTCGGCAGATGGTTGGAGACTGTCCTTCTCATTTCTTCAACCTAACAGTCATCTGCTGCAGTGTAAGAACTCTTATCTGCCATCATGAAAGATAACAAATCTTTACAAATCTCACATGCTGACACAGGCTTAAATGTAAAAGGTTAACCTTAGATGCCTCTCCTTGACAGTTCTTCTAATTCGGATCAATAAATGCAGGTTGAATCCAAGATACAAATGTATTTTACTGCTCAATTAGAATGACTTCACAAAATTGCAGATAGAATGCTTACATTTAAAAAAAATATTATTATTTTATTTTTCCTCTCTCTTGCAGATGAATCCAGAGAGTCGGCCCTCATTCTCAGAGGTGGTAGCACAGTTAGAGAAGATAGTGAGTGATCGAGAAAAGAGTGAATGTATGGAGCCTGATGTAGAGGGTGAGTCAGCAAAAAAATAATAATTTTTTGCATTTATTTGTTTGCAATGCATATGTAATGTAAATTTTATTTTCAGAACTGATTTTCCTTTTGTGAAGAATGTTCATAATTCAAATCACATTTGTTTGCTCTAAACAAAGTTATTTGGTCTCAAGAAAATATTTCAACCAAAAATAAACCAAACCAAGTTTAAGTTTTATATTTTCTGTCCCTCCGCTATAAGTCCAGATAACAAACACGTGAAGGTCCAAATTCATATAGATCAAACTATTTAGTCCTGTTGATCCTAAATAGAGATACTGTTGCATTTTTATTTAAAGTATCTTGTTTTTAGAGGGGTTTTTGTATCGACAAAAATTGTCAATTTACTCACCCTTGTTTTTTGGTTAACTATCTCTTTAAATATCTTTTTGTTTCCATTTAAAATGTATACATTCAAGTATAGTTTTGGCCTTAAATGACCAAACTAAGGTTTTTTTTTTTTTTTGTTTGTTTGTTTTTCTTCAGACCTGCGGTCCACAAACAAGATACCTTTGAGTCGAAAGCATTCTCTAGACATTGCCGCTGATCCGCGTCTCTGCCGCAGTAAATCCGACGTGCTCCTCCCTCCGTCCCCTCTCCTGACTCGGACCACACCGATGCGCGTCAACCCCTTCTCCCAGCGCCAAGACCTCAATGGCGGCCGCATCAAGCTCTTTGACACCCCCAGCAAGTCTGTCTTTTCCCTCACCTTTGCTCTCCCTCCGCCTCCAGACCCTAGCAGCCCCGTCTCCTGTGACAAAGGCCCTTTCCATTTCCACAGACGCAGCCAATCACTGCCCTGCACGGCAGAAGACATCCAGTCTCTGCGCAGTGCTGCTGACAATGAGAAATGTGAAAATAATCCAAGTGTTATGGACAAAAATCCAGTCGATGGAAATCTGATGGACATGGGAAGGGACAGTGTGTTGGCTGTGAGCAACGAGAGTATTTCTGAGGTTTTTAATACACTCGGTGAGGACGTTAGGTGTTCAAATCCTAAACAGGAGAAGGAGGAGAATTTTGAAATGAACAGTCAAGAAGCTATAGCTGACGACTCTGGTCTTCCGTTAGATCTAGAGCTGATGTCTCCAAACCGATCGAGGAGCGCTGAGGAGCCGATGGACTGCACCAGCTCTCCTGAAACACTAGATGGCGCCATCGCCGCTTCGACCAAACCTTACTCCAATGGCTATAGCTCCCTGGTCTCCAACGGGCCACCCTCATTACCTCCTTTACTAGACATGGACAACAACAATGGCACCGTTCCTATAAACCGACCTCTGGGATGGGGGGTTAATAACTCCAATGGTGCCATGACCCCTCTCACGCCTCCGGAACAGGATGAGGTCATAACCTGTCCGGGTTGCTGTCTAGCAGGGATGAGTTTCCCCTCCATTTGCACACGTGGACCCCGACAGACCCCTTATAAGAACTTGAACGGCGACGCGGCAGGGAAAAGGCTTCTGTGCAAAGCTTTGCCGCCCTCGCCTACAGAGCCAAGCATCACTCTGCCTGGCACTCGGACATAAAAGATGCATGATATGTAGGTGATGCGCTACCTTTAAAAGCGGATGCTACTGCTTAATGCACTCAAACTAAAATCAAGCTGAATAATGTCATTCTGAAGAGAAAGAAAACGCTGTGTATTATTGTTCAGACTAGGTGGATCATTTAGTATTTCTGATCTCAAGTCCTAGTCCTCTACACTTGAACACCATAGGTTTTAACACCCTTTCTAAAGATACGTGTTGTCAATATTTTTGTTATTTTTACAATTATTTGAAAGCTTATGAAAATACTTTGTGAATGGGAAAAGAAATTATGTATTATTTTATTAATGACATTAAATGACATGGAAAGTAAAGTATTAACAGGCTACGTTTTGTTTATGGAAGATATGAGTCACATTATTGGTTTTCTGTAATATACTAACTCTACATTTCACATTGTGTCACATGGTATAAATGATGCAAAGTTGCCTCTTTATTTGCTTTCTATTTTAAAGTGTCAGGCCCAGTGGAAAAGTCACTTTTTTTTTTGTGAAAATGAATGTTGCACATATATTTGCAGGAAGTTAATGATCGGATAATCAGCATGGCATATTTATAAAGTGTTTTAGGCTGATTAAAAACCTTTCATCAAAGTTGTTCCGTAGCCTAATATCAAAATATGTTCCTGTCTTAGGACAACTTTATATACTGTATATAAAATCTATACACGCACACTCTAAACTGTTTAATATATAATATACTGTATATTAGTGCCATGTAGAATACTAGAAAATGTTTAAGAAACTGAATAAAATAGTAAATAAGAAATAAAAAAATAGTTTTTATCAGTTTAATGCAAGTCGAGACTGACAAGTGGCAGAAACGGTCTACTTTTAAATGTTTACTTCAATGCTTTGATCTAAAAAAACCATTGAACCTCACCAATGTTTTCAACATCGATAATGTGATATTGCTTATTTTCAAAATCATCTAATCTAATAAATGCAGCTAATGTGAGCATAGGTGATGAATTGAAATATCTTTCCTCAAACTTTTAAACCATAGTCATAATAGGTATTAAGGTATGATGATATATATATAATATGCAATGCATGCTTTGTTGCTTCAATTTCCACTAGAGAGCATTTGTTCTCTTCTTCAGTTTTTGTCTCTGTGAGTGGGTTTAGTCCCTGTGTGGTTTTGTGGCAGTTAAGCTGTGACAGCTGTCTTCTGCTCACTTTTTTGTTCACCCACTGAAAGTAACAGCTAATGAAATCTCTCCCATTCTTTTAAGGTAAAATTAAATTCTCCTTTTTAAATGTCATTATACATAAATTTTTGTTATGTGGTTTGTAGAGATCTATGTTTCAGCTGCGGATAAACAGAGCAGTTTATTTATTCATTTAGTCATTTATTTATTTTCTTCTTAAAATAGCAATCTGTTGTTGGGATGCCTGTCGCTCTCCTAAACTTGTGTTTCTTTCTGCTGGTGTTGAATGTAGGTGAGTATTTTTCCTTGTAAATAATTTCTTTCACTTGGTCTACTGTAGGATTTCAGATCATGTCTGTGACACACAGGTGCGACGTGTTCTTGTTTCGTGTGTTTTGTTTAGAGTCTGCTGTCTCTGTTTGTGACATCAAAGTACATACGATCAATTTCGGATGCCATCTTGAATGGGATTGCCCTGATGCCAACCCTAAGACGACTTACACTGTCTTGAGCAAGCATGGGTGAGTCATCTACACACAAAATGAGGAGTTTACATGTATATGAGTAACTATAATTGATGTGGAAGATGCTGTTTAGAGGAGAAATGAGAGTGCGGAGAAGTAGAGGTGTAGGGTGCGAGGTGAAACTGTGTGGTTTAGCAGAAAGCCACAGCGAGAAACAATCCAGGCTCATCACCCCAGAGCAGATACGCTGTTGTCACTCCAGGCACGGTGTTGGTTTCCTCTGAATTACAGCAGAAAAAGAAAATGACTCAGAAGCGCTCAAGCTCAGTTTGCTTTTTTTCTAGCTTTCTATTTTTAAAAAAATCATGCCCAGTGAGAGTGTCACATTGTTACGAAAATGAAAGTCAGAAATGATTGTTTCACAGACAGGAGATGAATGGTCAGATGGATTATCGTCAAGAGATTACTTTAAATTTTTGTGAAGTGTTCTCAGTATTGTTTTTGTTGCAGTTCATCATGGGCAAATGTTTCAGGCTGCATCCACATTTCCCAGCAAAGCTGTAATCTGTCCGAAGTCTTTCCTGCCTTAGAGGTCTACAACTTCATCAGACTGACATCTGAGCTTCTCTGGCTGAATGAAACTCGGATTTGCAACCCTATAAATGATCGTCAGTATTAAACCTCAAGCCACACGTTTGATAAATAAATGTCAATATATGTGTAATGTTTAATATTTCACTAATCTACAAAAACTGGATAACAGTTTTAACGCGTTCATTCAGACCAAGTCGTTGTCTATAATAAATTACTATAATTGGACAAGAATAAATGTATAATAATGTCAAAATCATTGTATTGTATTATTGTTATTATATTGTATCATTGAAATTAATTCTACAATAATAATTATGTATTATTATTTAATAAATAATATTACTTATTATGAGAAAGTCTGAGTAAGGTGTGTATATATATATATATATTATTTATTTTTCTTTTTTTAAGCTGCTGCCAAATTCAGCCCGCCCTCCATAAAAAGCTCCATGGCCAATGGAAGTCTCTGGGTGACAGTAAATTTTCCTTGTGCTCCATCCATAAGTTGCAGGCCTGAAGGTGAGGAAGAGGAAGAGGAAGAGGAGGAGATGGGATGCTACTGTCTTGTAAATGATTTTTCTAAACATCTCTGGGCAACAGTCACTCTATACAATGAACAGAATCTCTCCGACCAGCAGGTGCGCAACTCTCATTTTATTATCCCTTTAACTTTCTTTTTCTGTTTTGTATATTTATTTATTTGCAGGTTAAGTGTTTACATTAGCATTAGAAATTAGTCCCATTGTTTTATTTGTATTCATTGTTCTTGAAGGCATTCACCGCTAAAGTGTTGCGTGAAACCCCGTTCAAGGTGGAATTTGGTTTTCTTAAACCAGGGCAGGTGTACTGTGCTGTGGCCAACTTCACAGTTGAGGGTGTGCTGATCCCTCCTCCACCGAGCACCCAGCATTGTGTTTACATACCAGCAAATAACGGTGTGCATCATTTCTAGTGAAAGCGTTTGTGCTTATTTTGTGGTGTAATGATGCAATACACGTTTATTTGTTTGCACATGGTTGCCTGCACTAATGCCGTGTGTGTGTTTGTGTGTTCTTCAGAAAGCCTTATCATCGTGATCGTGTGTACTGTTCTCATCACTCTTGGCTTGGTTTTTTTTCTGGTCTGGAAACAGTGTGCATCTTCTGATCGTCCCCTGCCGAGATCTTTGGTACTGGACTTACTGAGGATGATTGCAAGTGTGTTAAAGCGTTAGTTCACCCCAAAATGAAAATTCTGTCTTTGCCCGCCCTCATGTCGTTCCAAACCCGCAAGACCTTCGTTTATCTTCAGAGGACAAATTAACATGTTTTTGATAAAACTGGACGGCTATTTGAGCTTCCATGGACAGCAACACAACTGACATGTTCCCAGAACATAGTAAATGCATCAGTAAAACGGTCCATGTGACATCAGTGGCTCAACTTCAGTTTTGGGATGCTACAAGAATGCTATTTTTTGGAAAAAAAAAAAAAAAAAAAAAAAAAAAAAAAAAAAAAACAATTTACTGAATCATTTTTTTCTATTACGTCTTCCACCATTTTAGAGATTATCACGTTCACGTGCATGCTTTCCGCTGAACTTAAACAAACGCTGATTACATCAAATACATTAAGTACTCTTCGAAATGGCAGAAGACATAACTTAAGGGAGAAGTATGGTTAAGTAAATTACGTTATTTTTGTTTTACTGATGTATTTACTAATGTTACGTTCAGTTGTGTTGCTGCGTATGGAGGGTCAGATCTTCTGGGTTTTGGACGACATGAGTGTGAGTAATTAATACAGAAATACAGAATTTTCATTTTTGGAGTGAACTTACCCTAATGCTTTCATAAATTAATATTGAGTAATTTACATTTAAATTGGACAGCAAATCTAAGGCTTAAAAAGCTCTATAGCAGTGGTTCGGGACCAGAGGACTGGGACCACAGGATTATATAAATGTATTTAAATTAATGCTGTGTTAAAGTATATTAAAAACTATGGTTTTACTAAAAACAGTACCGTCATCAGAAAATATATTAGTTTGAGATGGCACTGCTCCCAGTTAAAAAAAAGAAAAAAAGAAAAAGAAGGTTTTATAAATTACCGCAAAAGTCAAAAGCTGGAGAAGCACAGCTCTACAGAAGAAAATAATTTTTGTGTTCTTTCTTATTTGCTGTAAGACTAAACAAAACAATTAGCTATTGCATGATCATGACTTCCAAAATAGGAGAACAAATAGATTTACAATGTTATTTAGTGCAGAAATGTGTCATTACAATTTAATAAGGGTCCATATAACCACTCAACAACAATAGTCCAGTCAGTGTACCACAGATACTTTTGTATGATATACAGGTCACTAGCTGTATGTTGTAAAGCATTTTAGTCATTCTAACAACCAATAAAAAACAGTAAAACAATTAGTTTATCGCCACAAACCAGCATTTTACCAGCATCATAGATGTTATTTTTTTAACATATAAAATTCAAACTGTATTATGTGTTTTCAGGCTTTACTTCTAGACCTGGATCTTCAGAACGAGACTTTTGTTGACTCCAGTAAAGCTGCACCACACAACGAGAGCTTTGAGGGCGACCATGTTTCTGTTGTTTCCTTCTCTGACTTAACACTCACGGGCAACCAGTCTTCTTACTACAACACCCAAAGCCTGGGCAATGGCTATTACACAAGCCCAATCCTGCACGGTCCAGACTGCCCTGAGGAATCTGCCGAGTCTGAAGAGTTGAGCACAGACGTCCAACATGAGCAGTTCCATCTATTACCATCACATGCAGAGGAGGGACGTCCATATCAGAATGATTTCCCGTCACCCAGAGACATTCCTCTGAGCTCAGTGCGAGTTGATCACACTCAACTGGACGACACTTCAACCGAAGACCCAGAACGATCTGAAGATGTCATATGGGAAAAAATTAATGTGAGACCAATAGAAGACTTTCAAGCAAATTGAAACCACTTTTTTTTTTTTTTTTTTTTAATATAACATTTTTTTACTTTTTTAAGACTCCATACTGAAGATTTGTTCTCTGTACAATACATGTTTTTTTTGTGCTATTAATTTGCAACAAAGTGATTCTGTTCTTTCACCCACTAACTATTGTCACTTCTGTCAAAGGGAAGTTGCAACAGATCTTTTTGCAGTATTGTGATGCACATTCAAGTGAAAAAAAACACTCGATTCTAAGAAATATTGTTTTCACCTTAAGATCCAGTTATGACAAACTAATTGGAAATTTTTGATTATTATGATGATTTAAAAAAAAAAAAAAAAAAAAAAGGAAGCACATATGGATGAAGATCTATAATATGCCTCTGAAAAATAGAAAGGGTGATTTAAAATGTTGTGCTATTTATTATATTATTTAATATATGTAATGCAAGTATTATATATCCTCCATTTTGGTCTGAATGACTTAGGTTGGGTAATATTAAGTTCAGCATGTATTCCCTTTACTTTAGGGTGAGTTGCGTCACGTCAAGCACGTTCTTCATGCATGTGTACATCAATGGTCAAATGTCACTGACCTGAATCTAGCAGTCATTATTATTATTATTGCCCTTCACGGTTTATTTGCCCCAACAAGCCAGTGACTCAGAGCACTATAAATCCTTACACGGTCCCTATGCTATTTTCGGCTAACTGTATGCTTTCTGTATGGTTTGATTCATTGTTTTAATTTTTTTATTTTCACTTCTGACTCAGAGTTTCCCTATTTTGATTCTTATTTTCTGTGGACCGTGTCTCACAGTTAATCATGCTAAGGTGCACATTTTTTGCTGATCTTGCCTGTTCTCTGGAACATTCATGGAAATGCTCCCAGGAAACAAGTGTGAATCCAGTTTCTGGAAAGTGTTGTAGATACGTAAAGAATTATGCATGTTTTCTTGTTTTCTCTTTTGAGAGCGTGTATGTAGACTTGACTAATCTGCGAGGTCTAATTGGTTCAGTTGAATTTTGGTACTGTAACAGTGAGGGGAAATTTGTTGTGGAGCAATAAATAACAGTAAGTTTTAAGGGGGAAGTTTGTTTTTGGACTTTTTCTGAGGCCATAACCATGCGAGGCAAATATGCCACCTTCGAACTCATTTCTAATATGTAGGTATTTACTGCTATTACTGCTAACAGATGACTCGAGTTTTAAATGTCAAGTTTCTTGTTGACCAAATGTAGCAGAGTGGAAAAAAGTCTGCATAGGTTCAGTTCAGCTTTAATAAACCACAGCCCACAAGCCTGAAAAACAATGCATAGCGTACACGTATACCGTAGGCCCAAAAGAAAAGAAAAAAAGTCTAGAAATGCAAATCCCAAATTAATTTTGATCAAAATGTATATTCCTCATCACTATGTATTTTTTGTTATATCGAAAGTTTTATAACCACGTAGCATCTTTCTTCATAAGTGGTATTTTTACTGAATTTAATTATTTTTAAACACTGAAAGTAAACATCTGTTCAGGCTTGAAATTTTAAAGATAAAAGACAGACTTGAGTTACAGCTGCTCAGTGTGATTTGTTTGGACACCAATGGTGGGTGCGAGATTTAATCCATAGAACTTATGTAAAGTCCAAGTATAATAAATTTTTAACTTTGTGTAACTATAGTCTCTCTAAACCATTGGCACATTGCTGTACATAAGCTGCGCCATAGAGAATTCTCCTCACAGGAAGGAGTGACTCACTAACTGACTCACACTGCAGAAAAGAAATGTGCACATCCTCATCCAGAGAAACCTTTAAAACCACCATATTTATCAGAACCACTCATTGTCACAGAAGGACATACCTTAAATAACTCAGCCTAGGCATTTTTTTTATATACGTATTTAATAATCATTAATTTTTGCATAAATACTTTAACTATTCTTGCAAAAAATACCAAAACACCAAACTACAAATTTCTACAAACACAGGCTATAATTGTTGTAATGAGTGTTTGACATTTAAAGTGATTATAATGTAAAATGAATACTCAACAAAGACAAAGGCTAAAGTTGAAATCTTTATTTGGCTGTCTTTTTTACATATACAGTTAATTTTCTTACAATTATATATATATATATATATACACAAAGATATTCAGCAAAGTCACAACCTAGTGCATGAATAGTGAAAACATGATGTTTCTAGTGTGGCCTTGGCACGTGTCCATCATTTATTTGTTGCTGCTGTCCATTTATCTCGTCTGAGAATCAGCCTCCATGACATCACCTCATCTGCGCCAATACTGTGGATTTCAATTTTAATGTTCTGTTATTTGCCATTTTGAGTGTCTGAATTCGTAAATAAAAATAAAAAGAAATGCAAACTTTAAGTCTAGAAAACCCTACATAAGTTGTAAAAATCTGAGCAGAAATAAGTGCCTTGTTATTAGAAGTGTGAAAAATCAAATACGTATTTTTAAATTAGCTCAAAATATTTAGTAACTGCAAATCTGAAGATTGAAGCATAAAAATGAAAATCTTGGTATTCCACAATTTAGCAAAAAATAAATAAAAAAAAACATTGCTGCTTAACAGCAACTTATCTTTTGTAACATCCTGAAATGCATCATTAAAAGACAGGCTTTGCCGTTTTCCATGCTGATTTTTCAACTCACGCACCTGTGCAAATTTGTGTATCTGTTCAACCACTGCAGCAAACAGAGCACCTACGCTCTCATCAATCAGGCTCTGCATATAATGCACTGCCTCCTCATCTGAGAGGTCCAATCGAAACTTGTCCTGAACCTGCAGTGGGCGGGCAAATAATCAACAGCTGATTTTACCCTTAAAGTTTTGAAGACAAAATGTGAGGGCCATACCTACCTTTTTTACGGTTTTGTCAGGCTCCAGTGCAATGTCTGGAATATTTGCATCCACCATCAGAGAGAACAGATTCAGAATGAGATTTGAGTATCTGCATATGAGGAGAGAAAAAAATTAGATGTTTATTATTTAGTCTACTGATACACTACATAAATAAAGTACATAAAAAGTAGCACTTTATTTGATCGAAAAGAGTTATATTGTGAAATATAATTACAAACTAGAATAACTGCTCTATTTTAATCACTGCCACTTTTGCTGAATTTAAAGCAGGCCAGCTGTATGTAGTCGCTCATTATTAAATACTAGTGTAGGTCTTCTATTTGTACCTAACCTGCGCAGGTGCAGGAAGGCAGTGTAGCACTGTTTCCTGAACTCCTGGTATTGTTCGCTCTGCATGCCGCCCATCCCCTCCACCATCTCCTTGCTCAGCTTCATGGGGGGTGGCAGGGGTTTGGGGTCCCGACCCAAAATATATCCAAAATCAATATGAAAAAGCTTCCCTGCAAGCAACAGAGACAGATGAGCATATCCAGTGTTTTTTTTTATTTTCAGTGCTTGCAATGCATTAAAAAAATCGTTATGCATTTATGGAAGGTACCAGTCTTTGTGAGAAGCAAGTTGTCTAGATGTCTGTCTCCAACCCCTAGGATGTATGTGATGACACAGTAGCCCGCTAAAAAGTAGATAATGATTTAGTAAATATTTAAAATACTAATTAAATAATGAGCTAAATATAGTACTAATGGATCAGAAACTGAGGCTCACCGCAGCTTTTGACGTATGTGTCCATGACTTCAGAGCTGATACCGTATGGCCCTTTATCATTCGGAGCGTGCTTTCTGAAGAAACTCTGCATGGAGACATTTGTTTACCAAGAGAAACACGAACATAAGACATTTCATACCACCAGAAAAGTAAAAAAAAAAAAATTGTATAAAATAGTTTTGTCAGTTCTTATTATGACCATGTAATGCAGAGGTGTCCGATTCTACTTAGCTTCAATCTTTTTCAAAACACTTGCAGCTAGGAAGTTTCTAGCGATCCTGAAAACCTTGATGAGCAGGTTCAGGAGTGTTTATTTAGGCTCAGATGTCTTTCAGGAGTAGTACTGGACAACTCCCGTAACATTGCATTACCTGAATGTTGCCTTCAGTTGCCAAAACCTCCGCCACAGGTACTGATTGCACAAACTGCATAAAACCTGGAGACAAATCATAGACATCCAGAGTAAAATAGGGCTCTCACTAAATACCCGATATGACTGGCTTGTGGGTTTGTTCTGCATGAAATAAGTAAAGCAGTACTGACCGTGTTTGGTGCTGGTTGCTAGAACTTTGTATGGAGTCAACTTCAGGTCCAGATTCTCTTTCCTCAGCAACTGTTAAAGTGAACGTTGAGAAAAATATTGAAATCAATTAGCTAATTTTTTTTTTTTTTTATATATAAAATCAACAGGTTTCTAGAATAAAATTAGATTGTGTGTACAATAATGTTAGAATGTAATGAATAATATGAACTATTTGTCCTTTTGGTACTGTGTGAAGAGATGCCATGACTTTAGACCTTGTCCATGAGTGAAATAATCTGCAGGATGAGCTGGTCCTGTCTCAGGTCATCTCCATGTTTGAAGATGACAGGATATTGCTCCCCATCCTCTGTCTTAAATATGAGCTTTGCTGGCATCAGAGCACTCTGGAAGACAAAACAACAGATGTCAGGGTTGGAAGGACGCATGTGTGACACATTGCAATGGATGTGAATGATGCACAACACCTTAAAGAGTGTTGCAGTCTCGGGTATGATGCCTTTGATCCGGATCTGTGGCTCCAGAGGAAGAGGGATGGGCTCGATCTCTGAAAGATTCACCTTCTCATTATCAGCCAGCAGGCCCTGCAATCGCTCCGTCTGTTAGAGGCAGAAAGAGCAAAATAATACACCTTCAAAACAGACTGATTTCTCATCTACTACGACAGATTTCCAAACTGATTCAGTGTTGCACACCTTTTTCTTGCGGTTTCCGCTCTCTCTCTGAACGGCCTTCATGAGCTGCACTAATCGGTCTACAAACGTCTGCTGGGAGGCCAGAAGAGAGCGCATCACTCTCACACTCTTATCACCCTGGAAACAGACATTAACGTCACATACTGTGATAAAATGAAATTGACGGATTTATTTATTGAAGATTCAAAGAAAAAAATATCTTCAGTGTTACATGATCCGTCAAATGTACGATTTTTGAAAACTGAAACATGAAATGATAAAACATATTTCACAGTTAAATTATGCAGCTGTTATCAACACTGATAATAATACAAATGTTTCTTGAGCACCAGATATTAGAATGGTTTAAAAAGGATCGTGTGACACTGAAGACTGGAGTAATGATTCTGAAAATGCAGCTTTATTTAAATTGGTAGGAATAGGAGACTTGATTCAAAAAATATTTGAAGAATCTTATCGATCACAATCTTATGAGCCCATGCCGACTTTTGAGCATTCGTTTACATAATGTTATTACTTTGCTGTAATCTGTGTGGGTTCAGAAAGTGAATGTACCTTGAGCAGAGCCTGACTGAACCGCCTCATCACATTAAGGTACATTTCATGGGTTTTGGGGTCTCTCTGCTGTGTGTCCTGATCCTCACACTCAACAATTACATACCTGCAGTGGAAAACAATGTCCAAATATTTTCTTATCAACCAATAATATGAACTAGCAAAATGTTGTAGATACGGTACAGGACTGCAAAACATCTTGATTAATTACTCACCAGTATAAATAGTTTGCCAGTGTAGAGTTTTTGCAGGCACGTGATATAAGGAAGGTGCACAGATCTTGCTGTGGAACACAGGTCACATACGCTGTTACGTAATCGTCACATCCACATCCTGCATCTAAAATTAGTGTTGTTTTTACACTTACCTCTAGATTCTCACCATCTGTTCCCTCTTTGCCTTTCTGCGTGCTGGGAATCACAGTGGCGGTCGATGCCATCTGGGAACTTTAAAAAATAAATATAAATAAAACTCCAACTGTACATATGATTTAACGACCTTAAAAACTGTACATTAAAAACTACATTTCACATAAGACATTTTCTTTGAGTGTGTAGCTGACCTGTCCAAATCTATTGTTGAGTTCTCTGTAAGAACCCCTTGACTGTCTCTCTTACTGGCAGGCTCCAAACCGCCCAAGATATCATTGAAGTTCTCATATTTCAATGCCTGCACCAGCTGGAGCAAGTACATTAGCAGATCCTACAAGGACAAGCAGAATTACATGTATTAGATAAAACAAGTTCCTTTAATGCATCAATCTTTCAGTTGTCCCTAAAGATTACCAGTCTTAGATTACACCACAGACAATCTTAATGACACAGACATACACAAACGCACATAGACTTCACCTCATCATCAGCCTGCTGCAGTCTCGCTACAGCGTAGCGTCTGACTGTGGGGTTAGTAAACTGAGAGGACAGCAGCTCCAGGGAATCCTCCACATCCATCGGCCGCCACTTTCCCAGCAGCTCCAGGGCCTGTTTGGCCTCCTGGGGTAGGTCCCAGTTCACACACTTCAGGAACTTAGTCAAAGCCTAAAAAACACACCCACAAATGAGATCTTGATACAGACTACAACTGAGATACCATCCTGTGACTCCGGGGACAAAACCGTTAACTATATAAACAATTTCAAAAGTTTGCGTTTGGTAAGATTACTGATTATCGTTGATTTGATTGCACAGATACTATTTAAACTAAACTAAACTAAACTAAACTAGACAATGACATCTCTGAATTCAATAATGAAATGCCTTTAACTCAAAATTGAGTGTTTAATCTTTATCATTATAGATTACTGACTCTCTATCCTCTAATTTGATACGGTTCAATGCTTTGACACAATCTGTATTGTTAAAAGAGCTTTATAAGTAAAGGTGACTTGACTGAGACTATTATGTTTTGTTTTGACAGCTCATCAGTGCTACATTTGTAAAATCAAAAAAATGGTAATACTGTGAAATTTTATTACTATTTTCTATTTTACTACTATTTTAGTCTTCAACTGTTACATGATCCTCTTATCATTCTAATATGGTGATCCAATGCAGAATTATCAATGCTGCTAACAGCCATTTTACAATAGATTTTTTTCTAACATTCTACATTTTTTACTGTAACTTTTGTTTAAATGAATGTCCCAAAGCTGAATAACAGTATTACTGACTCTGACTCTAAACTTTTGTATGGTTTTAATGGTGCTCTCTTACCTTCTCCTGTGTGGTGAGGTAGTATCTAAACTTCCACACAAGGTCTTGTTCCTCAGAGCTCAACTGCTTAGTGGGTGGGTAGCTTACTATGATCTATGACAGAAAAACAGTATTTATAAAGACATCTGAGAAGACTTCTTGAGTACATCTTTTCAGTTCATCACTAACATTGAGCTGATCGCGCGTGGCTGCATTCGGTTTGAGATCGTGGTCAGATGGTCCACTGCGTAAACTACGAGCCAGTTTATGATGCTTACTCTCCACAAGGTTCTCCTGCAACAGAATGCCAACAGTTACCAACTTTAGCATTTTAAATGAAATTTTTCTTCACCTCAAGTGCCAAGACGTACTCTAATCTCATAAACCCCAAACTTTTTTTAGTTTTGATTTCTACTCACCATGCACATCTGAGGATCGGGGACTTTCACAATATCTGAACTAGTCGGCAAAGGGGAGGATTCATCTGCATCCTGTAAAAAGAGAGAGGCATAAACCCACTGAAATTTATCAAGCCTTTAACAAGTTCTAGATAAAGGAAGGATAACTATTAGATGAAGAATTTTAACTAGTGAACTACATTGCTTTGCAAAATCTTGATTATTAGTAATTTAAAGTCAACATGAAACGGTATCTACAAAATATTTAAATTCTGTAACAAAGAAAGAAAAAGTTGGGGCTTGTTTTTACCCATCAAGACATTCCTGACTGCTTTTTTCTAGCTGAATTTTTATTACATATTACATTGACTAGAATTATATTGCTCTCTTTAAGATTGAATGAAAAGCTGCATTCTGCACAACAATACAATCAATACAGTCAATGCCTAGTTATTGGGCCAGATAACATTAACACAACATCCTAGTCAACTAAAAAGTAGTTATTTAGAAGCAAGCAAGGTTTATTCATTCTGATGAAACATGCATTAACAGGGAAGTAAAGTGATTCAATATTGACGAAACAGCAGAACATTTAAAGAAAATACCTTTTCGTAATAAACAATGCTGTATTCTCGTTCACCGCTTTTGACTCGAGGGAATTCCACCATGAGGTACATGAAATTAGAGCTACGTTTCTCACTCTTTAGATAAAAAAAAACAGATCAGATTTACAAATCAAGCTTTACACAGAGGTAACAAAAAACACTTTTTACCCCCAAATGACTCACCTCATTGATCATTTCAATCTCTCTGAAGGTCAAGCGATCCAACCAGTCCACTTTAACCATGTGTCCCTGACGATGAGCTTTTGTTAGCTGAGAGAGACAGAGTCGCAAAGAAAGAGAGCAAAACTTAGGGAAAAAGCCATGGTTCCGAGACGCTAAGAACACTAAGACACAACTGAGATGTGTGCACAATCCTTTTGCCAATCATATGACAGTGGAGTGTCAGCGTGCAAAAGCACACAAAAAGCTCATTTGTCGAAGGACATTCGGGGGGGCCAATGCAAAGTAAGTAGCACACCAGGATGACTCAGCCCTTTCTAAACAGTTAGTAATAGTTAGTACAATAACACAACTCATCTAAAGGCCAGCATAAGTATAAGAGGACTTTGTTTAACCACCCATACATGTGTTTTAGTGGCTAAATATAACATCAATGACATTCACGATTATTTCAAGGAATTTCCTCACTTCAAAACAAGTTACACTTTATCAGCAGTATCCATCATGCAGCACAAAACCTATTGATTTTTTCAAATCATTCTTGACGTGGGACTGTTATTTAAGTGGGTAAAAATCTGGTTAAACATAAACATGACTAATCTACCAACTTACATGGCCAGAACATGAGCTGAACAATTTCACCTATATATATATATATATATATATATATATATATATATATATGATATGCCATATTTTTAAAACATAATTTATAGTATCATAAAAAAAATGTAATCCTTTGATTATCAATAACATCTACACTGTTGCAAATATATAAATATACAGATAATGTTGAATTGTTGCAAATATGTAAATTTACATATAATGCTGATTTTAAAAAAATGGGGAGGTCAAGCAGTAAAAATGTCCGTGTCTAAAGTCGAAGACACACAGGAAAAAAACATATTCATACTATTTGTGAAATTATGCAAGCTAAATATATACCCTGTCCTATATCTTGCCCACAAATACATGAGACAAGCCAACACTCATACACACACACACACATTCACACGCATACATTCAGCATTCCTGTCCTGTTTTCTCTTATACTCACGTCACTAAGTATCTCCAGGTCTGGGCCCTGGAACAGAGGGCAGTTAAAACATGTCCTTTGACAGAACATACACACAAGCACACTCCCATTCTCAATTCTCATTCTTTCCACAAGTTGGGTAATCTATAAAGACAATCAGCATATCCATCTAACCCTCCCTGCCGCCACCCACTTTTCATTTAACATATCCCTCATGTACAGTAACTGTCCAAAGGCATATTTCTCCAGTTTCTGTTTCTCAGCTGGGCTCCTCCACTCCCCAATCCATCAACTGACCTTGGCAAGGCGGCCCATCTGGTCCTCTGCCAGAGTGCTGCTGGTCCTTCCGGGTGTACTAGTGGGCTCACTGCCATCCCCCTCCACCCCGGCCACACCTTCAGATCGTGCATCCCCTGCCGGAACATTCTAGTACACATGGTGAGAGAGATGGAGTAATAAATGT
Source organism: Puntigrus tetrazona (assembly GCF_018831695.1). Taxonomy (NCBI): domain Eukaryota; kingdom Metazoa; phylum Chordata; class Actinopteri; order Cypriniformes; family Cyprinidae; genus Puntigrus; species Puntigrus tetrazona. The sequence continues at coordinate 1,267,919 of NC_056705.1, forward strand.
ATGGAAGGATTAATAAATGTATAAAAGTAGTGGTGTGCAAAATTTTGGGGAAACTAATCTCTTTTGCAATGATAATAATATTTTGTCTAAATAACACCTCACCTTCTATTTTAACACAAACAGATTTTATTCATCTGAATTAGATATAATCACAATTTCTGAGTTTAGTGGTTCTACGCACCCTAAACTCTGGAAGACAATGAATTTATCATTGAAGATTCAGATCATATGTATTCTACTACTATACTCAAAAAAAGGATTACAAAAAGTAACCAAAGTATTTGCCAGCTCAAAAAAAATTGACAACTCAGCAAAGCATTCAAGGGCAATAATTGGTGTGTTTGCACATGTAAACATGTGTATGCCAATTTGGAATTTTGTACAAACATATCAAACTTGTAAAGAGACTAGTGGGATAAAACTGTACTACATTTTTACTGTGCAAATGTTTAGGGTTGGTAAGATAAAAAAAAAAATTATCTTAAGCTTTAAAAGGTTGCCTATTACTATGAAACAATATTACAACTTAAAACAACAGTTAGACCGTTACCCATATTTCCCAAACAGGGTGACTGTAGTGCCCCCAACAGGCGTGGCTCGGCCGGGTCCATACACATCCCAAACTGTTAGGGTCACCTGAGCACTCTGAGGCAGGTCAGGGTACTTTACTGGCAGCCTAAGCCACTCGTTCCAGCTACGGTGAAGAGAAGAAAACAATTAGAATGTGACATATGTGACTCAGTACAGTGAACAAAATTAAATATGAAGGCATTAAAATCTGTTCAAAGTAAAAAAAGATCATATTTGTCATTTATTGTGCAAATTTAAAGTATGCGAGAGGATAATAGGGAACAAAAATATATACTACATATCTGAGCAAATCATCTTTGATATATATTTTGTTTGGTTTCCTTCTCTGACTCTTCATTGAATCACATGAGCATAAAGTGAGCCACTGAGTGATAGACAAAGATTAAGAATTGATAAATGTATTTACTTCCAACGAGTGCTGAAGGCCTTGTAAGAGGTCCGTACAGGCAGAGCGAGTGGCTTGCCCTCGGCAAACACCTGACAGGTGACGTACAGGTCAGAGCAGTTCTCCTGATAGAGTCCAGAGAATCGCAGCATGGGGTCCTCGAGCAGAGCTTTATAGCTCTTCTGCTCTCTCTTGCCCTCCAGACTGCCTCTGCAAAACAAAAAGAAAGGACATACTATTTCTGCGCAGTCACAACATAGCAAAATGACAAGACATTCTGAGGTGAAGCTCAAAATTAATGTGCATACTGTACTTCTTTAATGGTGAGCCTTGAGCTTTTAGCATTAAGCTAAAAGTCAGCACAGTTACAAAATTGATTAATTACGATTTCCTTGACTTTTGTCATGGCACTTTATATGTTCTGATGCTGTGTTTATGTTTTGAAAAATATCTCTCAAGTTCACAAAGGCTGCATTTACTTGGGCATTAATATCAATCAGTATTATGTGAAATTTTACAATGTTTTTTTTTCTATTTTAATATATTTCAAAATGTATTTTAAGCCGCAGCCATTACTCAAGTCCTCAATTAAGTATCACATCACGATACATCCGATATCTGTTGTTCAAGAGTTGTTTTCTTATCACAGCTGAAAAAAGGGATGAATGGCATTTATTTAAAACAGAACACATCAGTTATCCATTTAATGCATACTCGTTGAATAAAAGTAAAAATGTTTGATAAAAACGGTTCTCTGCTTGCTCACAACTAATGTTCGCGCGTTTATGTGGCGCAGGAAAAATGCGCAATAAATACGCAACACGCACTTTAACTTTGGAGAAGTCGTCTAAACCGTTCTTATATTTTTATTGTTATATTTATCTATTTTTACGTTTTGCTAATTGTCCTTTTTAAGAAAGTCGAGCCGTTATTGCTTCACACGGGGACAGCTCTTCCTTCACGCATTGACTTTTAACAGTCACTGTCCTGTGATGAGTCCAAGCTTGCTCACTGGCACTCCGGGACTTCTTCCTTGTGTTCTTCTCACCACGTGATCCAAACACAGCGAATTTAAACTGATTTCGTTATGACAAACACTCGCGGTTCAGAAGAATCATTTATGATCCGCACGTACAGGGACAGAGACTCGTTAAGATTGAGGGCAAAAGCAGAATGATGTCAATAGACTGATGAAAGCCCTGAAACACAAAAGCTCTCGCTGGACTCGTGTTAATTCTTCTGACTCACAGTGTTGCCATGCTCGCTTTAGTAAACATCGCAAAAACAACGATTCGATATCATGCAAGGAAGAGTTCTTTTTTACATTTAAAAATAAGGGCGCACTACATTCGCATTCTTATCTTTGCTACGTTACATAAATCGTTGCATATGGTATATAGCATATTCCAGTAGTAGCGCCGTTATTTAGCGATTTGCTGATTTCATAGCAAACGATGACTAAGGTCCAGAAACATACTCACATTTTCAATTGGACATTTATGTCCAGATCGCAACTATACACGTAGTTAAATTTGTCTGTGTCCATCTTCAGTAATCGAGTGTTATGAAAAACCGCAGAGAATAAAAACAAAACGGATATAGAAGAATAAATGCAGATTTCTCAGGCGGTGGGAGATAAACTGCAGGGCCTCTAGCAAAGACCCTGCACTGGATCTGCTGGCGCTTTTGCTTTTCGCAGCAGTTTATATTCTTGATACAACTTTGTATGATTAATCAAAATGAATATGGCCGGTCAAAAATACTATCAGTCTTAATTTAAGACAATAATAAAGTTGTAATAAGCATCTGACGGGGCTTCATCGCGTCCGCTTATAGAAAGGAAAACATTATAATCAGACCTAAATAATCGATGTAGAATCGTTCGATAGACGCAGCGACTTGTATGGACTGAACCGATCAGAAATGGCTTCTTTGGTCTGGTGGATTGCGGCGGCTTCCTGTTTGTTTGAAGAACGGATAGTAAAACAGGACAAATTTCGTCTGGCGTTTAAAAGTCCTCCTGGATTGCATGTTAGTTGAACATTGAAAACAATTGTTTGCAGGTTTCTGAGTTTAAATTGAATTAAGGCATGTCAGTTTTTTTTTGTTTTTTGATAAAACTCTTTTGTATTAGTATTTAATTTATATAAATTTTAAATTAATTGAATACTGTGCTGTATTTCATAAATCCCCCCAAAAATAAAAATACAAATTATGCTTTAATATGTTTGAAATATATTTAATTTCCATCCATTGGGTTTTCTATGAATTAAGAAATTGCCTTAAAGGGAGAAAAAGAAAGAGAGAGAATAGCAGTTGTTTATACATTGCACTTCACCCATGTTGTGATTGTTGGATGTGCTGTGAAACCAGTATGTTATGGCCTTTGTCAGCCATTCTGCTCAGCAGGTGGACAAGTCATTTGCAGTTGCTATCTGTCTTTTGGGTGCATGAGCGTAATACTCTCCAAACATGTTCTCCAATGAAATGGACATTTTATTGGCGTGTTTGTGTATGCAGGCATCACAATAGGTTGTACTTTCTAAAAACCTCATCTCTCTTCATACAAGTGTGTTTCTTGCCCTCGTTTGCGAGGGCTGAAAAAGAACCAAGCCAATAAAAAGATTAAGAAAACAAGCTGTTCTTGCTTTTTAATTTACATTCGCTGGCAGCTTGGCATTCGATCACTCACATCCTAAATCTTAGTGCAACTTTGGGTCCCCCCTGCACATTAATGTGTGGTTATATAATAAATGGTGATGAGTCAGACTGCACAACAGCACAGGACCGCAGTCCATTACATCCTCCGCTCGGGACTCAAGAGCTGTTAAAGAGGATAAGGCTCATTGCCACCCCTCATGTGTTCCGAACACTCACAGAGGGGGCTCTGCTTCCTTGCTCCCAATTTTAAAGCCACATTCCTTTGAGTTAAAGCCAAAGGGCAGCTGCACTCTTGGGATGATGAGGGTTTCCACTGGCTAGACCTTGTATATTCAGGAATTGCTTATGACCCATCAATATAGATTTAATATTTGCAGGTACAATCAAAAAATAGGTGTTAAACAGCATTAAAAGGGGATTCATTTGCTTGTAATCCACTTTAAGTGTTATATAGTGCTTTCATCCTAAAAAGCGCTTTGCAGCATCTTTGTCATATGTTGTTACTGTAACCATAAGAAGAACTCTATTCTCCTCCTTAGATTGTAAATATGTTACTCCACTCTTACATGTTTGCTATGATGAATGCAAATTTACTACAATAGAAAAAAAGCTGTTTTGAATCTGTTTTGAATGTGAGGGCCTTGGAATATATATATAGGGGGCCTTAGGGGCAAAAAGGTTTACAAGCAGCCAATCTTGAAGAAATACACTTTATTTTCATTTAATTTTGAATAGTTTCCTAGATCATTTTAAATAGTTTCCTAAATTCAAAGGCTAAGATAGAGTCAGAGAACTTAACGTATTCTTTGTAGGGCAGTGGTGCTATATAGCACTTTAAAAACCCCAAAAGTACCCCTAAAGGACCAGTTTTTGTATGTGTGTGTATGATCAATCTGAATTATGTGCAATGCATTTTTGCATTCATTTTCATTTTAATAAAAAGGTTAGAGAGGTTTAAATTCATTGTAACCTGTAACCCAAAACGCCTCCTTAGAACATATAGATTGATTCAAAATATTTGTTTCAACAAAAAAAGCACACGACTGCTATATAAGGCTCATTTGAACAATTTCTCTATGGTATAAATAGTTTAAATCAGTGATTTACAAACAGTGGAAACTGTAAAGCACGGTAACTTTTATGGTGACATTTTAAATGTGTAACAACAAATGTGCAGAATTTTTTGCAGTCTACCGCAATTTGCTTCAAAAATGTATTGTTTTTAAATATGCTAAAGAATGAAATGCAATTTGACATGTTAACAAATTATTTTCATACACAAAATAAAAAAGAAATAATTGAAAAAATATGTTCTTTTTAAAAAAGACACAAAATAATGTTTTGTCCATTTTTGTGGACGACACATGTTCCCCATTTTTGTTTGTATTTCAGTAATTTTCTCAGCAATAAAACTCTATTACGTATTTCCTAAAATTCTGTTCTGGGTAAATAATCTTTTCCTAGAACTGTATTACAGATTGGCTACATAAGACACAGATTGGGAAACAGTGGCATGGGTTGCCTAGGGTTTACCATTAAATCAGGAAATGTGCTGCCAAAAATCTGTACCTGTTGAATAGACTTATTCATAAAAGCTCTTTTCGTTCCTTCTTCCTTTTAATGACAATAACCAAAGATTATTTGACAACCAAAAATTGTGAACTTCTGCCCGATGGCCTTTTGGCAAATCTTCTGCTCCTATTGGACACAAATCATGTCCTATGAGGTGGAAATGTGTAAATACGACACCAGTTCTAATGTTCAAGCAGAGGGGAACATGGTCAGAAGGAGAGACTGTGAGTCACTTTGTCCAAATTGAGGCGCTAGTCAGTGCCATAGAGCAGTAGTACAACATGCAGTACACAGGGAGGAGCTTTCAACACCTTTCAGACTACTGTGGGGTGACACAGGCGTAAATGCTACAAACAGACTTTGTGGTACCCGAGGGCCTCCTTGGAAAACCCTGTTTCTTCTATCGCAAATTTTTCCATCTTGATAGCAAAGATGACGAGAGATGAGCTAATGTGCGAAAGAGTACGTAATGTTTGGTTCTGGCTCAAAGAGCGTTACCTTCTCGGCATCCGCTCAAAGCCTAATCCCTCGCGCTCGACACCTACCTAGGATCCTTCCTTAACAACAAAAAAGCAGTTCAGAAATATTACATCTTCATCTTCTCTGGTCATAAACACACACACCTGCGGCAGTTGTGCAATAAAAGTCCATTTCTGCCTTTATGGGCTTCCTCCTGCTCATGAACATCTTCAGCTGGACCAAACCCACGTGAGGTCAGCGCGGCCATGACATCACCAGCATGAGCTCAGTCCGAAGAAGCAGACCGGGGTCACGGCAACCTGAGGACCACAGTTGTGATGGATGCCTGTGTTTGTGCTTTTAAAGATCACCTAGTAACCATTTGATGATGTTGAGAAGCACCAGCTGACCGTCCTCAGGATGCATCTGTGAAGATCTTATTAGCTGCATGATGAAAGTGTGCCCTATAAAAATGTATGTATTTAAAATACATTTATTTCATACTAAGTATAGTTCTGTCTTGACAGTTAACTGTTAGACTGTTAGAGGGACTGACATGGTAATGCACATGTCAAAGTTGAATAGATCTGCTACACTACGACTTGCTACCGCCAATACATCCACAACACACTGCTGAGAGCATGTAAGAAATACTGCTGCTGCAAATATAACATATGGAATAACTCCCATATAAAGCTTGTATGAATCACCCCGTAGCAGATCCATACAGGTGGAGCTGGGGACGGTGGAGGGTTTCTGAAGCACAATCCAACAGATACAAGCACTGGTCATATATTTAAATGTTGAGAAGTGAGCTCTACCAATGCAAGAGAGTACCAGTCAGCTGTGCTTTTTGATGATGTCATTAAGATGTCATTGATTTCCCTAAGATTGGACTGCACCATATGGAGTTAATAATTAATATTAAGCCTAATATTAAGCCCGAAATGTCATTTCTGATGAGGATTGTATAATCTTTACTAATACAAAGAAGTTTTTTCTAGGGTGGTTTTATTTTTTAATATAACAACAGTTCAATTGCACTGCCCTTTTATTAAGTGCATTATATTTGCTGAATATAATCCAGCTGTTATTTCTTACTAATTTCGGGGTGATGTTTTCAGAAATTGGGCCTTTATTGCTCTGTGGCATTTTTAGCATTTTAGCAATTTTAATTTTGATAATCATTTGTAAGGTCAATAAATCTTGTATCACATTAATCACCAAAATCTGTGTGGTAAAATGGCACAAAGATTACAATCTTCCTTTGAGCAGTTATAAGTGTTTGTTCATATTTTCACATACTGATCGAATGATTCTGAAAGTAATGAACGATTCTGACATTAATGTATGCCTACTACAGACAGAAAATTCTTAATTATGGCCATGCTAGATGTATTATGTTACTACAAAAAGCAACAGAAAATCACATTTTGTGTTTATTTAAACTCCTTTTAATGAAATTGTTGAACTAAGATTTCCACTCCTTTGAAAATTCTAAGTTAACTTAAATTCCATCTTTTTGTAATCAAAAGCGAAACATTTGGCATTTTACTGCTTTTGTTATTTTGATAACTGGAAAAAAAGATTTATACTTTTCAACTCAGCATCAATTGGGTGAAATTAAGCCTTTTTCTTTCAAAATGTAAGGCTGTTATCTTTAACTGACAACTTGTGTTATTCATATTTGTTCTGCATGCTGTCTCGTGTCAACTTTTTGGTTTTTCTTGCTCTCTAGCTCTCTTCCCCACCTCTCTTAGTCATCCCAGGATGTGTCAGAATTTCTATAGTTTTTCAAGGTCATGCCCAGTGGAGCGGAGAATGGCAATCACCGGAGAGAAAGAGCAAGTGGTGCCAAGCCACAGCTTTTTCCTCTGCACACCCCCTAACTAACCTGCCCCCACCCCAGAAACACACCTCAGGTAGGGGGTAAACCACTCCTCACACCAGTCCCTGTGAACGCAAGTGGGTATAAATGGAGGCGCGAAAGAGGAGAGACACCAATTCAAAGGGGGCTATCGAACAACTCAGATGGATTCCATAGCGAGACATGGTATGAAGATGATGATCTTCATGGCCTCTTTGGTCTGGATGAAATGTTCAGCAGCACCAATGCAGTGCCACTTCAACTCTCAAGGTGAGACCCGGTGTCCCGTCTCATGATGTTTACTTTCAGTTTTAGTTGGAGCGCACTTGATGATCGGGTACGCTCAGGACTTGCTCTTCAGTGTTTTCAACATCTCTCTTCACAGCTCTCTGTGAGTATGATGGGAAGCAGTACTCTCTGGGAGAGAGCTGGATGGAACAGGGCTGTGTGCAGTGCACCTGTCTGCACCCCGTGGGAGTGGGATGCTGCGAAACGTAAGAGCCGTAACATCTTGCATTCATTTCACTATTGAATAAAAATAAAGGAACCTAATGAATGCAAATCATGACTTTTGTGTCATGAATGTTGATCAAACTTTTGAAAAATAAAGGTTTTTGACTGGCTTGATGGTTCCTTGAAAGACCTTAAGGATGCCATAGAACCTTTCCATTGCACAAAGGCGTAATTCTAATGTAAAAAGCTTCTTTAGATTCTTAACATTTTCTTTAAGAACTGTTTACTAGTCATTCAGAAATCATTTTATGGCATCACTAAGAAAACCTTTAATTTTTGGAGAATGTACTTGTTGCTATACAGAATGTAGTTCATTTTAATTTACATATTAAAGTCAATCGTTTGATTACAGTGTGCATCGACCTGTGGACTTTCCTCCCTGGTGTGAAGTTCGAGTTGAATCTCTCACCTGCCAAGTCACACTGGTGATGACCTCTGATCCCCGCCTGCCCTGCATTCCCGGAGAAGAGAACAATGTTGATCCAATACATGGAGCACTCAACATGAAACTAGATTAGCATGGAGGAATACTATAAACCACAATTCACCTGCCTGTCAGATAACATCTGTCTCACTGTTAAGTGAGATGCAATATTACTTCTGTAGCACTTGTATTCTCAAACATAACTATTGCCATTTAAGTTCTCAAATTAAAGGAAGATAAGATGTGGATTGACATATATAGCATGTAGGGGAAGAAAGCATTCTTTTGAGTTATATGTTTGAACAATGTACTGGGGAGACAGAGGTTTTAAGTTGTGCATTGTGTGTATTAGTTTGTGCCTATTCTACCACGTTATTGCATCACTATAACACTACATATTAGCACTGTATGGCCTGTTATTGTCTCTTTTATAGCTCATTGCCTCAATAGCCAAGAGCAAAATTAAAAGGGTATTTCCTGTTCAACAACAAAAAACACTTCCATCATTTTGATTTCATAATAAATGTGTTGTTATATGTAACTGTTTGTACTTACAAGGTTTACGCTAATAAATATGTATACAAAAATCATCTCAGTCTTTTAAGTTCTAAAAAAAACTATTTACAACAGTACAGTGGATCTCAGGGGCCTCACCCTGCGACCCTCTTAATATTTTAAATTAACAAATGATTATTACAAATTTCTAAAGGATTGTAACTCAAATTTAAAAATTCTTGAAACTGCAAAAATCAAAAGCGAACATAAAGCCTATCATAAACCTATGATAAACCTATAGATTTATTAATCTATCAAGTCTCATAAGGTCTGATTAGTACAAAAGTTTTAATACAAGCAGCTTTGTCAGAATTACAGCAGAAATACAGAACGTATTGTGTTTCATACAGATGGGACAACCGTTTCAGAAATCAAACCTCTCAATAACAGTTTTATTCAATTATGGTTGCATATAGAGAAATGGTACAAAATAGCTTGTAATACTCAATTGAAATACAATAGAAATTAATTACCATTATAGTTTGAAGCATACGAATGAAAAATAAACAATAAATACAGAAATCTTTACATTACAGGAGGTAAAGCAGTCTGTTGGTCAAGGCTGAAATGTGAAGTAGCTTAAATAAAGAATTGTCAACTCATTGCACAGCAAAAGATAAAAAACCAATAAAACAACTCTAAATATAAGCCACCTTTAAATTTAAAAATAGACCGCTAAGAAGACATCTCACAACAATAACTCGTCAGTTTTATAATCTCCCTGCACAAACACCAACACAACTCAAATGTTGATGCTGTTTGTCCCCGTGAACTGTGAAACATATGAAGCTAGAGTGGGATTTGTGGGAAGCACTTTGATTGGAAGGTCCCAGCTGAAGGTGTCCACATCCACATGCTCTGCCCCAGTCCATACTGTGACTTCCGACTGATTCTGCAGAACCACTGGTGCCTCCACTGGCTCCCGCGCTGTTACGAACTCAAAATGCAGACGCCATCTTAATGTCACTGAGGAAGACAATAAAATGAGAATGTTGCCTTATCAGTTCATTTCCTTCGCTTGCATATAATTGATAACAGATTTAATCAAAATCAAATCAGGTTCAAGCTGAACCGGAAATTAATTAAATAAAAAGTCAACCAAAAGCTACATTATACAACTTTCACCATACAACATCTTACGAGTGCAGGTTTTCTGACCTATATCTGTTGTGAATCCTGGTGTAACATTCAGGGGTACAGGGAGAGAGAAATGGCTGGAGGCTGTGTGTAAGCAGGACTCTAGATGTCGACCGTGACCAGTGACACTGACAGCCTGCCCTGGACGTCTCTGGTACTGCTCTTGGACCTCCTCTTCACTTTGTAGACTTACTGAATACTGATCAGAGTACAAACATGAACATTCCATGAGCATCTCATGAAGCATTTACATTCTCAAACATTTGGAGTCAAATATTTCATGATCAAAAGTGACAGTAGACTTTTGCATTTTGCATATTATATCAAATTAATGCTGTTCTTTTAAGTTTTATATTCAAAGAATTCTCAAAAAATAATCAGTTTTCACTAAAATATTAAGCAGTACTACTGTTGTCAAAATTAAAGTTTCTTGAGGTTCAAATAAGCATATTATAATGATTTCTGAAAGATCATGTAGCCCTGAAGACTGGAGTAATGGTAAAAAAATAAATATAATTATAAATATACATAACTTATATATACATATATATATATATATATATATATATATATATATATATATATATATATATACATAACTTATATAAGTTATATATATACATATATATATAAGTTATATATATATATATATATATATATATATATATATATATATATATATATATATATATATATATCTCATAACATATCTCATATATATCCCTAAACCTATAAGCACTATACTGTACTGTACTGTACTATACCTGTAAACATGGAATATCCCCTTCTGAGAATGTGAAGGTGCCAATGATATCTTCCCCAAGCCTGTACACAGTCTTGAAGATGCAGAACTTAGCCACCTTTCCGCGCACGTTTGTGATGTTGAACATATCTGTGAAGGAAATGCATGAGCCTATTAACACATTCAGAACAGACACAGGATTCAAATCTAAGCAGACACCACAACGTAAGAGCTAGACGAATGATAAACACACATTCACAAGACACAAGCCTTCCCACATTCATTCACGCACATGGGCATCGTCGTGAGGTGGTGATCATCAGCATGTCCAGAGCTCTTTCCAGCGGTCTTGTATCTCTCCTGCTTCCTTCTTCCTCCTCCAGGAAGGGGTTTGAGGGAGCGACTTCCTCATCTTGAGGAAACGGAGGTTCTGGCATGCCTGCAAGCATTCACACATCTTTTAAGCAAATAACACATTAAGCGTGTGGAAAATGATTAATGCATCTCTAATGCAGCTTGCTGAAAATAAGACTCTGTTTTGTATGGACAAGACTAAAAGGAGAAAAGAGACCATTCGTGCAACCCACCATGAAGCACTAAAACTCTGAAAGGCACTCGCAGTAACTTGATGGGTGAGTTGACTCGCTGGCAGCCAATTGTGAGCTTGTACACGTACTTCACTGCCTGACCCCGGAAACTGGGTGGACCATCAGTGGGCACAACCTCACTATAGGAATCTGTAAGAGAGGAAAACATTATTTACTGGTAGTCTCAGATGAAAAAATCTGGCAGAGATTTGTTTCACATGAGGCTGTCTCCTGTAGTTCAGAATGACATTAGCCAGGCATAATGTGCAATTACATGACTGAACAGCTGAACTTTGGCCAGCTCACTGTTGGTTTTGAGACATGAAACAGTTTTTGCAACATATCAACATTATCTGGGTCATGAGGAATTAGTTTTCTGAAATGATTAAGGGGTTCACTTCTTATTACTGATGTTGTGAAGCCATAGCAAAGTAAACCGATGTAAGCGCTTGTAATGGGTCATTTAGATCAAAAGTTAAATGTGACTGCATCTGTGTCTGGTTTATTTTCAGCTTCTTACAGGTCTTGTTCTCTCCAGGATCCAAGCGAAGGTCACAGAACAAGATCTTAGGTGGCGTGTCCAGCACACACTGCCCTCGTTCACCTAGACCAATGAAAAAACAGGGAAATTGTGAAATCTTTCCTCAAAATCCCTAAAATCAAGAGGATTCCTGTGAATAAATCTGAGCTTACAGAAAGCTGGATAAATTAACAAATCTAAAATAAATGTCTAATCCTTGTCACAAGCACACTTTCTAAAATGTGGCTTTTACTGTGATAAGAAAGGCACAATTCAACACCAAACTAATAGAGAAATTAGTTCCTAGTGTACAGTGCCAACAGGATGTCTATGACCAGCTGAAATCATTCCACTGCTTGATCTTCACATGCTTTGCCAGCCATCATCAGCGCTTTCTTGAACTTTATAGGGTTTCTGACTTGAATGACTCCGCATTTAACAATGTTTGGTTCATTATTCTGCCCAGCATGTTTTTACCTACTATTTGGTCAAATATAGTAATTCTTGCTGGATAACCTTTTTAATGTAGCAGGTTATTTTTAATATTGCATAATAGTGCCTTTTTGCATAAGGTAAGAACAGCATCCTCACCAACATTTCTATTCTGTAAAAATACCAATTGCAACATGTGACACTTGACTGCACTGACACAAAATGTTAACTGAATTGAAATGAAGGATGACACTATTGTCTACTTTCACTATGCTGATATAATTACCGAACAAAATTGAATCAACACTAAACTAATTAAAGCAGAATAGCACTGCCATTGTTTTTAATAGAACTACTTATCACTGAACAGAATTCATTATTGATGATTAACGGATGAATGCTGATTTCATGAATATTACACAAATTATTCTGAATCCATACTGGCCTAACTGGAACTGTTAGATATGCGTTACAGTAGAATTTGGTATTGAGGGAATTTATTAGTTTGCATCATTGATTCTTTTTTTTCTTCTCCTGTTTCATACTGCGAAGCTGCTTTGAAACCATCTCTGTTGCATAAAGTGATATATCAATAATACATGACATGACATAGAAAACACATTTTTAAATATGGCTGTTATAGAAAAAACTCGATCATTTGCTTTATCTTTCAGGTAATAATATAAGCTAGGTGGAACTATCACACCTCTGCTTGGTATCAGTACAGTGTCGCTCTCAGCTTGGACGTCTTGCTTGGTGCCCTGAGTGGGTAGAGCCACACGGCTCTCGCTCGCATGAAACTGGCAGTGGATCTGAGCACTGGCCCAGGCCAACATCTCACTGTGAAAGGTGAACAGACTCGATCACAACTGACAGAACATACATATATCAAGTCATGATAGTCACGGTTATGGGGATTACGGTGTTCATTACCTGCTGGCAGATGTAGACAGATGTGACATAGGGTTTGTGAAGGTTATAAGACACTCTAAAACCTCCCCGGCCAAAAACACAGGCCCTCGTGCCATTGATGCCACCACTTCAATCATCTGGGAAAACCAGAAAGGTTATATGCAAGGTACTTATTTAATGATGCCGTTTTAAAAACATGGACATTTATATTACAACAAGTATAATGTTTTCCTGGCCACACAGCTTAGACACATTGGTTTATTTTTTTTAAGAGGTTTCCAAACTGGGAGACCAGGTGAGACCAGCGAATCAGCGTAGACTGGTTTAAGATGTTTACGGCAGGGTAAAGAGTAGGTCATGCACTGTGGAGAATATTTTAGATATTTTTTTTGAGCGGTTTAAATTTCGATCTTATGTAGTGGCAGATGTAATTAAACAAGCCGTTTTCAATTTTTCCGTCCGTTACAGGAAAATATGTGCAAAGAAGCTTGACTAGCTACAGAGCAGCGTATATCTAGATTTAAAGAGCTGGCGTCGTACAGCTTGACGCAACTACGATTGTTTACTAGCAGGAACTTAAATCCTAACATTGTTTTATTTGTCCATTTCATGATACCTCGAAGTTGTTTCTTTTATTTTTTTTTCTCCCGTCGATGTTTTCCGTCGTATTCCTGACCACAGAAGTTAAAAGAAAAATGTAACCGGCGACGGTCCAGCTACTTAAAAACAAAACAACCGGAGACTTGTCTTGGCCATTATAAGGTTTCCCTGAGTTTTTCCAAAACGTTGTTTAGGCTACGTTCAAAAACACAAAAACAAACGGTGCCATGACATGAAACTTAACTTTAGAGAAATCGTACTTGTGCATATTATTTGTATTTACACAGTAAAACATGTTATGAGAAAGTATAGGATGTAAAATATGTTTCTTAACTCCGGTAAAGCGATGTCAAAGTTGTGAACGAGTCATTCTTATGAGTCAATTCGCTTCATTGAATTAGTTCAAGATGTTCACTGTTCGAACGATTTGTTCGCCAACCAGCCCAAACAACTGAGAACTCAGAAGCCGACAGTAAAACTTTATGAATAAACAGACCGATCATCTTAATTGCAAAAGCAACTTCAAATAAAGAAATCAGTATTTACAATAAGAGATATACATTTATTTAACAATAACGAGTAAACACAATGACTTACTGAATCGCTTTTGAAATGATTCATCAAAATGAACCGTTCAAAAGAACCGACGCAATAATTGGTTCCGTGGCAAATGTGACGTAAGAGTCCCATCTAAAATAACAACGGGGGTGACACGGTTTCTTCAAAAGAAAATAGATAAGCAAAATGCAACATTTGATATTTTAAATAGTCAAAAGATAGCTTATAAGAGAAAATACATAAATAAAAAGGTTTGTGTTTCTCTGGAAAATACTGAAATGACGATATCCTTCTATACGTTACCTCCCCGAGGGTGAGCTCAATGGTATAAGCCAACAGAAGGCCCTACTGTACTGCTCTATCAGTGGAAAAATTGTCTGGCCAGTTCATAATTTAGAGCTCGTAATGTGCTTTTCGGCATAGGAAAATGTGTTCTTTACTTACGGAAACTTATAAATGCTGTGTAACGTTACATGTTTTTCGTCTCTAGAACTTTGACACTTTGAAAATTCCCAAAATCCATCCGTAACAAGGTGGAAGCAGCAGCAGCCACAGGGACACCGGATGGCTCTACTGACATAGTCATGTTGGCGAGCGTCAAAACAAGTGCATCTCGCCACTGACACGCAGATCCCAGGCTAGGGTAAGTGACTTACACTCCTCTGGTGGTGGACTGCGTGGATAAAGCAATAACATTAGGAGAACATTAATTACACGTGAGAAAGTAGGCTTACTAATTTTTATAGAATAAATTTTTATGGGCTGTATGTTAGTTAGTAGTTTTTTGCAGCACTGATCAGCATTTGGGCCGGGTCAGAAAGAAGCGTACGACCATAAACCTTGCGATTTGCTCATTTTTAGCAATAAATTGAACATACAAAACATATTGTAAATAGAAAATGACTTTAAAAATGCAAATAAATAAACATATGAAAACATGGAACGGAAATTGAATTTGAAATCAATTGCACCGAGCTAAATATATTTTTATTCATTAAATTAAAATGTTTTAGTAATATGATAATAATGTATTATTCATTTGTTTAATCTTATTATTATTATTATTATTATTATTATTATTATTTATTTTAGTGCAAATGCATTGGAATACAGTGCAGTAGATTATGTTGCAACATTGTATGGTTTTAATTGTTAAGTACAGTAAAGTATGTCGAAACATCTTGATGTGGGATGGGCCGGGGATCTGGGTATTTGTTTGGCCAAGTGAGTCGTACCATATAGAAAAAAGATTTGCCTGGCCCAGGGCTGAAATGAAGGAGCTATTGTTATTTAATTAAAAGGAAAAGGATCAGGTTACATCTCCAGCCCGTGGTTGTTTGCTGGCAACTGAACTCGGTCGTCTCTGTCACCCTGGTGACAGGTGAACTTTGCGTTCATATGTAGATCACCTGCCCATGCATGCATATTAAACATGTGATTTCAACTCTTACTTGCACAACATAGTAGGGAAGATGTCATTTTAAAAACCATGTGTCATTAAGCTTATCTGTTGCCTTAGCCTTCAAACAAAGGAAATATCCTGTGTGCATTAACACTTATCTATTTTGCCTTTTTTTCAGAGAATTCGGGGAGCCGATTTTTATGGTTTTCGGTTTGACCTGGTGATCCAGCAGCTCTACTATGGATTTAAATGACAGCACGTCTCTGGCTGAGCTCATGAGCCGATATGTGTCTACAGAAACGGGATTCGGTGTCCCAAAGGATGGCTGGCGGATATGCCTGGCACACGAGTTCAAAGAGAAGCGGAAACCATTTCAAGCCAAAGATGTCTCATTGTCCAACATGATCGAGCATCTTTCTTTAGGTGTCAGGTATGTTTAACAAATCATATTTCAATGTAAGAACCTCAGATTCACTTTGTCATTCATTTCTTAGTCCTCACGTCTACAGGAAACACAATTTAGTAATAAATAGAATTGGTTTACAGCTCCCGAAATACATAATTTAGTAATAAACCAGTAGTTCCCAACCTTTTCTTGTTTGAGGCACCCTTGGTTTAAAGCTCCCAGATATTTACATATACACATCTCAGTGGCCTTATACCTAGTCCTAGATGATATGAGAATGGTTCCCAACTGCCTTTAAAAAAATTTTGTTTGAGGCACCCTCAAAAGATTCACGGCACCCTTATGTATGGTTGGGAAACTGCTCTAAACCAATATGTAAAACTATTGTTCAGTGGTTATATTTTAACCACAGATGGACATGTTTTTATTCCCTTCTTCTTCCTAAAACCATCTCCTCTTGGTGTTCTTTATTTAGTCAACCGGTGTTTCATGCTTAGCGATAATATCTTCCTAAAGAAGACAGCTCATTGTATTTATTGCTTCTCACATACTAGTTAAACCAGAAATCTGAGCATCTGGATCATTTGTGGGTGTTCTGCAGGCTTGTATAGCATGTGTATTTACCCGGATCAGGTGGGGCTGTTTTTCCTCTTTATCTAGTTAGACTGTTAAACTATAACTTATACATTTCAATAAACCTCCTCCTTTTGTATGGACCTTTGGATGTTACTGCTGTAAACGGCTTGATAGCTTGGTTTAGATTCCTTGGTTTTTCTTTTGTGATTATTTGTTAATGAACTGTTATTTTATCTACAACATTGCACTACAGCTGCATTGAAATATTCAGCTAAGGCTGGTTAATCAGTGTTAATATCAGTCAATATTGACCCTCCGTGCTGTTTTATTTTTTACGTTGACGACACAACAACTGTCATAAATCTTTACTGTACATTCCCATTTACCCAATCAGTCCTCCGTGTACGTGAATAATGCACCACACTCACTAGCATGCTAGCACAGAGCCATGGCTGGCGTCTTATGATTATCGTATGCAGTCATTTATTGAAACCCTCCACAAATAAATTAATTAGCAAGTCTGGAGAGATTAAGGTTGCGCTTTTCAGATAAATGTGCAATATAAAACATATTGATTGGGAAGAACTTCAGCGCTATATCAGTGATCATTACTACAAAAAGCAATTTGTATCCAGGACAGAGACAGTTCAGTGCTTTTTAAGCTTGTCCCATGATGCCATCTGCCCTTTTATGTTTGGTTGAATCAGTCTCTGTTTCTAGGCGCTCTTGTGCTGAGTGCAACAAGACTGAAAACAGCTGTGTGTGCATTACTGCAGGAGAATGAGTGAGACAGAAAAGAATGAGTTGGATGGAGAGGTTTGAGATCGACTAAAATGGATATTTAGTATGCGTACGTGAGACAGAGGTTCATTATTAGAACTAGCATTGCTGTTAAGCTATAAAGTCAAGTCAACTTTAATTATATAGCACTTTTAACAATACACACCAATTAAATAAAATGTTTCTTTTGACTGGTCACTGTTCACCAATACAAGGCTATACCAGTTTAGTGAATTCTTCCTTGTTTTGTCTGAGCAGGTATCTGAGATGGTGGTATAGAAAGACCCAGGTTGAGAAGAAGGCTCCTTTTATAGATATGTTTCGGGCTTTACCACTGAGACAAATTTATGGTAAGCGCAATGACAAACAAAAATATCAAAGCCACAAAAGGACTCCTGAGGGGATAGTTCATTAATTACTCCCTCGTGTTGTTCCGAATCCATAAGACCTTTGTTTATCCTATTAACACTAATTAAGATATTTGCGATGAAATCCGAGAGCAACAAGAATACTTTTTGTGCACAAGGGGAAAATAAGACTTTACTCACCTTTCTTCACCTCCAAATCACATCTTCCTCCATTATCGGGAGTACCTCTGCATGTAAGAAACGTATGTGCATGGTGTTGCTGTTCACATGCAGAGGAGTGCAATGCATATTATATGTGATTTGGAGGACAAGAACTGTTGAATAAAGCTGTTATTTCTGTTTTACTTTTGCACAGAACTTTTCACATAGCTTCATACTTTTGCGGGTAAACCATTGATATCATTAAGACAATTTTACCAATTGGACCTTGGAACAATTTATTTACACTGCTGTCTTTGGAGGTACAGAAAGCTCTCGGATTCAGTCAAAAATATCTGTTTCTTATCTGTATCTGTCTTACATATTTGCACTTATATTATTTTTTTTACATTTGTGAACAAATATCTTACATATTTGGAATGACATGAGGGTCATTTTTGAATTAGAATTGTAATTTTTGGAGAACTATCCCTTTAAAATGACCCAGTGTAACGGAGGACATGTTTTGTGCAGGTGCTCCTCTCGGTGGTATTGGTGGAGGCAGTATCACGCGTGGATGGAGGGGAGATTTCTGCCGGTGGCAACTAAATCCTGGAATGTACCACTACAAAACCGTTATTGCTAACCAGGTAAAGAACTAGTGTGATCCAGTAAAATACCTAAAATATCCAGTAAAAAAAAAAATTCATACCAATGTTCAAATTTGGGGGCAGAAAGAATGTTTTTTTTAATAAATGAATACTTTTATTCAGCAAGGTCACATTAAGTCGGAGCAGGACAGCACTCACATTCAATATGTTGCAAAAGTTATTTTGAACTTTCTTTTTAACTGTTTTCAACACTGGTAATATTGGTTTTGTGCATCAAATAAGAATGATTTCTTAAGGACTGTGTGACACTGAAGACTGGACTAAATGCTGCTGGAAATTGCAGCTTTTGTGAGACTTCTTTCAAAAGCATTAAAAAAAAATTCTTACCATTACCAAACATTTGGACTGTAGTGTTTAGAAATTAGTGACTCATTTGATCTGTTGGTATAACACAGTTCTGGGCGGGTGTGTGTTGTTATACAGTATATGCAGGTGTTCAAATCTACCTTTCACCCAGTTTAAGTGTATTTTAACCCCCTCTCTCTCCTAGTTTACAGTGTGTCTGCGCAGGGGTGGTCAGACAGTATACCAGCAGGTGTTGTCTACAGAGCGACCCCCGACTCTTCAGGGTTGGAACTGGGGTTATTGTGGTGAATATGCCTTTTACCATGCTTTGTACCCACGAGCCTGGACCGTCTACCACCTGCCCGGACAGAATGTCACTCTCACCTGCAGGCAGGTGTCACCTGTCATCCCTCACGACTACAAGGTGACAAGCTTACAATGTGTTTGATATTTAAAGCACACTCTTGTTTTTTTTATATAATTCATTTATATTGTATGACACATTCCCTTTACACAAAAACGGATAACTGTTCAACACTAATAAAAAGTACTTGTAAAGTGCTACTTGCTGCTGTAATGGCTATTGATTGTTTTGTTTAGCCGTCACATGGATAAATAGCATTTTAAAATATATTCCAAATGTTATTTAAAATGATTATAGTTCAGAATATTACTGTATTTATTTCTTTATTTAGGACTCCAGTCTTCCTGTGGCTGTGTTTGTGTGGAACGTTGAGAATAAGAATGACTACGCGCTTGATGTTTCCATCATGTTCACGATGGTCAATGGGACTGGCCATAAAGACGATAAGAGTGGGGGCCACTGGAATGAACCATTTCACCTAGAAAAAGATGGAGAATCTGTGTCTGGGGTGTTACTACATCACCAGACGCCTGTCAACCCTTACACTCTGTGTATAGCTGCAAGAGAAAAGGTAAAGCACCAGTGTAAATCTCGAAGCAGCAGGTTTTGCCTGTAGTGAATGCACAGACAAAACCACTCTGCTAAACAGGTTTCGCCATCCATCACACCCCTGCTATACTGTGTGAGCTCCTGTTTCAAATAAGAGCTTTGACTGATTGCTGTTGAAGATACTGTCAATACCATATAAAGCATATGAGTGCTCTTTAAATGTTTAAATGAGAAACAACACTTTAAAGAATGATACCGGTATGTTGATAAGAGTTCAGTGTTGTTTTGGACCCCATTGACCTTCATTTTATGGAAAAACATGGTTAAACATTCTTCAGATGATTTTCCTTTATGCTCCACTTAAGAGAGAATATCATACAGGTTTGAAAGGGCAAAAGAGTGATTTAGTGATGACAGAATTAGCATTAATTCGAGTGAGTTATCCCTTAAAATCTGTCTAGATAGGCAGCTGTTGTTGTTCCTCTCTTTATTTGAAGTTTTGCTTTATTTTAGTCTGGCCAAGAGATCAGTCACCAGACGGCATTTAGCCCAAAGGGAACCTGTAGTGATGTTTGGAGTGACCTCATGACTGATGGACGGCTTGACTCGCCTAAGGACTCCAGCCCACCCACACAGAAAGGGGAGGAAGTGGCGGCAGCCCTGGCCGTGAGCTGCTCGGTGCCTGCTAACAGTCACAACAGTGTGGAGTTCAGTTTGGCTTGGGACATGCCAAAAATCACATTTGGCTCCAGAGAGAGAATATATGAAAGGTATGTTTATATGCAGAATAGAAAAATGAAAATACCTTTCTTTTGTCGATTAAATGATAAATAAATCACGGTCTTGATTAATAACTTGTTACTTGCTGGTTGGTAGTTAGTGGGAGGGACGTTCTCATTCTAGAGAGCATTTGATTGGACAAACATCTGTGTAGCGCAACATGAGTCATCAATATTTTCAGAAAAGTGAACAATTGTACATTTTATTTTTTATGTGAAAATTTGATTCAGTTCAGTGAATCCAGATGAGTAAGACCATGGTGCATAAATATTTTAATGACTGAAAAAAAAGTCATCAATGTTTTTTGACATTTGAATGTAAAGTGAAACATAATATGCACCTTGTCTTGCTCTCTAATCTCTATGTACACATTATGAATCAGGTTAACTTAGTATTTGTATTTTTTAGGTTTGTGTGTTTAATAGGTGTCACAGAAAACCCTATGAAGTTATTGTTTAAAACATTTTTGTGTCTTTAAATCTTTATACGCTACAATTCAAAAGCTTAGGGTCAGTAAGATGCTTTTTAAAATATTAATGAATACTTTTATTCATCAAGGATGCATTCAGTTATATTTCTGACAAATGCTGTACCGTAGAACCAAGAAAATTGGAATAAATGTATCTGTTTCTATATATTCTAAATGAACAGCATATTAAAATGATTTCTGAAAGACCATATGAGTCTAAAGACTGAAGTGATGGCTGCTGAACATTCAGCTTTGGCATTCAAGAAATTAATTGCATTTTAAAATATGTTAGAACATATATATTTTTACATTTTAAATTGTAATATTATTGTAATCTAATATTTAAATGCAGCTTATATAACTTCGTTCAAAAATATGAACAAAAATAATCCACTCCAAGCTTTTATATGATAGTGTATGTTTATTTTATAGTCTCAAACGTTGACAGAAATGACTGTTAACAGATACTTACATTGATGAGTTGACATTGACAAGTTTTTCCCTTACCTGAGAAAAAAAGAAACCAATGTCTAAATATGCCTTGTCAAACTTCCTGTTTCAATAGGAGACAGTGCTTTAATGCAATTTCATGAGAATTTTAAAAGGAAGTGGTGTGGCTGAGTAAAATTTTACAAGCTGCCTGAAAGGAAGGGTTTGCGTCAACAGCCAACAGTCTTTACACATTCATATTAGAGCAGCAATGATCTCAGAGAATCCAGAAGGCAATGATGCATTAATGCTACAAATTAAAAAAATGTCATTATTTTAGTTTGCATTACATTTAGTGAGAATGAGACTTCATTGCATTGCATTACTGGAAATTGGGGGAAATTTGCTTAATTGTTTTATGAAGATCTTAATGGTCCTAGATATATGCTTCATTTTATTTATAGACTTTGTAATGTGCTTTGATGCTGTAAAATAATAACGCTGTGCGTGTGGCGTTCGTTTCAGGAGATACACACGTTATTACGGCACCGAGGGAGATGCTGCCCCGTCTCTGTCTCACTACGCTCTCACACACTACAGTAAATGGGAGGAGAGCATTGATGAGTGGCAGAGGCCGATTCTGCAGGATGGGTAAAAACAAATGTTATTTTCCCATGGAAAAAATTCAAGCTTCAGGGCACGCCTATCCTATCAGTTAATCAAATTAACTGCGGCTCATTTGTGTGACTATCGTTCATCTAAAAGACTGTCTAAGCAAGCAGTCATCCTTCCTGCAGATACATTCGACTACTTATTTCAACAAACAGAAGAGTCATGGATTGATCCATTATGTGCATAGATAAGAGTGGACTTATACCCCATTTTGCATGTATTACTCATTTTGTTTTCCACAGTCCCCTCCGGACTGTTGAGTGCACTGAATACAGAATGAACTGTGTAGGCTTTGAGTGGTGTTGGACCAGTCACATGCAACATACTAATTCTAGGTTTCCATCTATTGTTTCAACATAAAACAGCTATTCTTTCCAGTTGATTAATCTGTTGGTATTTGGCCATTTTGAGATTAGGAGAAAAAAAAATTATTTACTGACAGCCTTGTTACTTTACTGGATAAACCACATTTTCAGTACTGAGTATATAATATATTACTAAATATTTTATAAGTATTGTGTGAAGTAAATCTTCACTTAATGTTTTTCCATTCTGTGTATGTTTCACAACTGGTAGGCTAAAACGCTGTTTTTCTAGGTCCCTTCCGGCTTGGTATAAGTCAGCTCTGTTTAATGAGCTGTACTTTGTTGTGGATGGTGGAACCGTGTGGGTGGAGCTTCCAGAGGACGCTGATATCAGCGGTGGGCTTCGTCCTGAGGATGGGGGGCTTCCAGCCCAGCCTGAAGTTGTCAAAGAGTACGGCCGATTCGCTTACCTAGAGGGTAAGAGATCAGGGCTGCAACATTAACTTAACATGCAAACTCAACTTAAGATTTGCTTAGGTTTATAAGGTTTTATGCATGCCATTTCCAAAAAAACATTATGAAAAATGTAACCAGCATTGCTGAGAGGAAATCTGTTGCTGCTGAATTATAATTAGTATTGCTTTGGTATTACTTTTATACTATTATAGTATTCAATTTGATTTACCTTTTATTTTCGATGTAGGTTTGTTTTACTTCAAGTTTTTTTTTTTTTTAATATGTATTTTTGTTTGTATTTTATATATATATTAAGTTTCAGCTTTATTTCAAATGCTGAACATGAATTTTAATAGTTTTCGATTACATTTAGAATGATACTTTAGATCTCAGTTTATTATACACTAAAGATTCATTAAAGTTTAAATGAAGGTGATAAATTCTGTGTCTCTCACACCAGGTCAGGAGTACAGGATGTATAACACATATGATGTGCACTTCTATGCTTCATACGCTCTCATCATGCTCTGGCCCAAGCTGGCTCTGAGTGTGCAGTATGATATTGGTAAGCTAAGCTCACATTTGAACATTGAATGTATATGAATTCATTATTAATGATTTATTTTGAATATTTAGTTTTAAATTAATTTGCAGATTTTTTTTCCCACATATTCTCTTTGTTTAATTATACTTTTTCCCTCTCTTCCTCATATTCAGCTGGTAGTGTCGTTCAACACGATCCTACAGAGAGGTTAAATCTAATGAATGGCCGATACTCCCCAGTCAAGACCCGGGATGTTGTACCTCACGACATTGGAGACCCTGGTGAGTTGTGCATTCTAGTATACAATGAAGTCACACGTTACATTTGTCAAAGAGAGATCACCTAAAATGGAAATTGTAATTATCTTAAACCCTGTTATATATTTGTTGCATAAGTGAGATTTTTTGCATATTTTTTAGCATGTTAAATATGAATAACACATGTCTGACTGAAGCTATCAGATCTCTTTGGTTTTCACCTTGTTTTATTAATATGCCTGTAAAACCTACTCTCTTTTTTTTTTTTTTTTTTTTTTAAACAGATGATGAGCCGTGGGTTCGTGCCAATGCATACCTGATCCACGATACAGCCGACTGGAAAGATCTGAATTTGAAGTTTGTGCTGCAGGTGTACAGAGACTATTACCTGACTCAGGATGACAATTATCTGAAGGACATGTGGCCCATATGCCAGGTGAGTTTTTTTTGTGTAAAACTATATTCTCTGTGTATGCAAGTTCCAAGTGTTTTAAGACACATTAACCAAATATCTGATGTTCTGCTTTATTTAGACAGTTATGGAAACTGAGTTAAAATTTGATAAGGATGGTGATGGACTGATAGAAAATTCTGGCTATGCAGACCAGACATATGATGGATGGAAGGTGACAGGACCCAGGTTAGGACTCGAAGTTTATTTTATTTTTCACATACATTTAAAAAAAAACAACTAAAAACATGACTATTTTTTAGTTTGTTTAATGTTTTAAAATTTCCAGGAATATACAAATTATGTTTGTTTGTTTTTTTTTACATTTTATATTATAAAATCCTGTTTCATTTTTTTTAAGGCTAGAGTAATAACATCCCTATATTTCTCTGTCTCTGTGTGGTCTTCCAGTGCATACTGTGGTGGTCTGTGGCTGGCGTCGGTGTGCATGATGTGTAAAATGGCACGTGTGCTGAAATGCGAGTCTGTTTATCAACGCTACAGAGATATTTTGGAGAGAGGAAGAGCAGCCTTTGACAAACTCCTGTGGAATGGTGAGTTGTTGTTGTTGTTTTTTTTTTTTAAAGCAACCACATTAAATTTAATGCATTCATTTTCCCCCCCGTGAAGTGTCTGTCTTCTATCTTTCTTTTTTTCTACTAGGCAAATACTACAACTATGACAGCAGTGGACGGAGCCTGTCGAACAGTGTAATGTCAGACCAGTGTGCAGGCCACTGGTTTCTTAAGGCATCTGGACTTGGGGATGATGACTACCAGGTCAGTCATTTTACAAGCATGTTTTAATATGATCAACATTTGTTTGTATTTGTACCGCTCGATGTTCATTTAAAATAATTGAGAATGGCATCATTGAGCTAAGAAATAATGGCAACACTAATGCATTAAGTGTCAAATTCATAAAATAAAAATGTACACTACCGTTCAACAGTTGAGGATAGGTAATATTTTTCATTAAGAGACCCTAATCTCTTATGCTCACTAAAGATTTATTGGAAAATGCTTTAAAGTAGTAATAATGGGAAATATTATTTCTTTTTTAAAATGTATTATTACAGTTAAGGTATTTTTTATATATACTTTTTATGTAACATTCCTTTTATGGCAGATCTGAATCCTTAGAAACCATTACTTCAGTGTTGCATGGTTGTTCAGAAATGATTCTAATATGCTGATTTGGTGATCAAGACACATTAACTATTGTTGTTATTATTATTGTCATCACAGTCAAAAATGGTTGTGCTACTTAATGTAGTGTGATGAAGAGATTTTTTTTCTGGATTCTTTGACGACAGATAGTTTGAAGACTTTTTTAATGTCTTAAAGCAAAAATAAATTTGTTAAATAAATTGTTTAAAAACATAATAAATAAAATTGCAAAAAAATGTTCATTGTTAGTTTGCTATACACAAGAATACTAAGAATTGAACCTCATTGTAAAGTTTTACAAAGTAAAATTAAAAATGAACGAATAAATAAATAAAATGATGTCACATTAATTATGCATGGGTCACTTAGACTCCAGAAGGGGTCAGTGTTCTAGAGGAAGAGTAGACTGTGGATGGGAGCTAACATGAATTTTCTACACCCATTTCTCTCTACAGGCTTTTTCCAAGGAGAAAATCTGTACTGCGCTGAAGTCCGTGTTTGACCTCAATGTTATGAGCTTTGCAGGCGGGCAGATGGGTGCAGTGAACGGGATGAGGCCAGAGGGTGTGCCTGATCGTTCCAGTGTCCAATCGGACGAGGTGTGGGTGGGAGTAGTGTATGGATTAGCAGCTACAATGATACATGAGGTAATCAATCCTCAGATCATATCACCAGGTTCCAGATGAAGTCAGTGTTTTAATTAACTCCTAATACAACCCGCTGTCTTTTTCCCAGGGCATGATAGAAGAGGGAATGCGCACTGCAGAAGGCTGCTACCGCACTGTGTGGGAGCGAATGGGAATGGCCTTCCAGACTCCTGAAGCATATTGTGAGAAAGGCATTTACCGCTCTCTCGCTTATATGAGACCTCTGAGCATCTGGGCAATGCAGCTTGCGCTAAACAATCGACCAAACCATGGCAAAACCACTGATGAAGATGCGGGACAGGACTGAGTTGGACCCTTATAAATGTGCTAAAGGGAAGTTACGCTGTTGAGCCTTCATAATGAAGTGACCTCTTAGATTTAAAAGACTGCAAAAGGACTTTGGATAACGATTATGTCACAAGCTGTTCATTTCCAGTTATTTTGTAAAACTGACATTTCCACTGAAAATGTTCAAAAGCTTTTCAACGGTCCTTTCGTGTAGCAGTTATAAATTGTAGTTTTACGAACGGGAGTGTAAAGGATTGGTCTCGGTGAACTGACATACTATTCATTATTATATTGGATGTAGGGTCATTGATATTTGGGAATCAAATAGTTAGAGCATGATACTATATAATTTTCAATGTATATTTAGATTTTTCTTATGGGAATGATCTTTAGAGTACTTGAAGAAAGTCTCTCTCTTTTTTTTTTCTGTCCTTGTATGTGTCATAACATCTTTCTGAGGCTTTGACAAGTCAGTACTGTACATTATTCTAAAGAATTGTAATAGATATATAATTAAGCTGAAATGAATGTTTAATGCTATCAGATTATTTTTTCCGTCATAAAGCATTACTTGTCTCTGCTGTATTCTAAATGCCATCAAACACACAACCCTGACATGCTCAACAGACATGGCACACTCAAGTGTGTGATTGAAGTATAAACCGCATTTATACGTTGATATTCAAAGTAAATTGTGGATTTGACATAATCATGCCTTCAGTCTGAAAAGCAATTATGCTGGTGTTTTGGTATCAGCCACTAGAGGTCTATCTTGAACCTTCCAGTTTGTTTCCATCAGTTTTTACACACTGCTTCAGTCCTGAGTGCTTCTTCTCTCTGGAGTGCTCGAGAGGCGTCTAAAGTGCACATGTTTTTTTTTTTTTGTTTTTTTTATGGGGGGGGAAGCTGGGCCATACAGAGCTAAGTCTTATTTTAAACACTTGTTAAAAAATATATGAAAGTGCTGATATTTAATTGATGGCCTTCCCAGACTGCACAAGGTCTTGTAGCACAGCTAGTCAGTAAGTGGCTGAGCAAATATCACAAAACAAAAATCACGAAACGATGTCACATCTGCAGTATGAAAACATCCTTTATTTTCCGCTTCTATTTAATTGATGGATTCACGACCAACACAAATTTGTTCTAAAAACGTTTAGCTAAAATTCTGTTTTTTTACTAATTAAGGTAATATTTTATATAATTTGCACATTTTTATGAGAATGTTGCTATTGTTCTCGTTTTTTTATTAATTCTCTGAACATTCTGAAAGAATTAGTGGCTAATATTTACATAATTTTAGATGAATATTCAACTAAAATGTTTCATTTTATTAAAAATGTATAAAGATCCTTTCTGTTTGCTACCGTTTTGAAAACATTACTGAAGTATTCTGAACGAAGGTTGGATAAATGTTAGTGAAATAACATTGGCCAAAGTTCCCTGTTAGCTGGGTTGATAAACTGCATGAAGGTTTCCATGTCTTGCCCTCTAATCTCAAAAAAACCAAAAACAAACAAACAGTTGTATGGCACCACCGCCTTGTTGGCTGTGGCTATTTACACTAACTCCGCCCACCAATGTG